>NW_010147768.1:11642-14654 GCF_000699245.1 Pterocles gutturalis | reverse complement strand
GGGGTTGGAACTAGATGGTTTTAAGGTCCCCTCCAACCCAAACCATCTATGATTATATGATTCTATGAATTCAGCTGTAAAATGCTGTTCTCAATTCCAGGAAAATACATATTCCTTAGTAATGCTATGACCTTATTCTTCTTTGAGGAAATATGTTTGCTCCGTTCTGACTTATACGGTCACATAATGGCTTTGCTGAGACCTTCTGCTTTGAAATCAGGGCGATGCCTGATGCTGACTTGTGTTGTACACAGCTATGCATTTCAGACAAAAGGCCATATGACTATCTTCAGCAGTGGCCAAGGGCAGATGATAAGGATGAAATCTAAACACCAAGCAGGAAGTTATACTCCCTCGGTACATAGAATCATAGAATCATGTAGGTTGGAAAAGACCTTTAAGATCATTGAGTCCAACTGTAAACCTAACACTGCCTAGTGCACCACTAAACCATGTCTCTAAGTGCCACATCTACACTACATCGTCTCATCTTCCAGAAGTCTGAAGCTTGGGAACTTTTCAAGCTGGATTTATGATCTTGTATTTAATAATCTTGATGGATTTTTTTTCCCCTGTGGTATTTGATCCCATGAATATATTTATCACAGAACATCATGCTCAGGTAAAATATACTGCTACTTGCTCTGAGCTGTGAGAGCCTTGGCAAATGACAGAGTAACCAATGGAAGGGAGTGTAATCAAATGGAGAAAGAATTGAACAGGCCAAACCAAAACAAAATGTAAAAAGACAACAGACAAGGCAATGAAAACTCTTTTGTGTACTTTTCCCATAATAATGTTCATGTGATTACAAGTCTTTGATCAGGAGTCATCCCCAAATTTATGTTGGAGGGTAAAAGCTGTATTAGTTACCTCTTGTGATCTAATGCTGGATCTGCCCTTCATTTTCATGTTTTGGTATGTGTAGACAGAGGTTTCACTGCAGAGACAGGTCTGGTAGCCTGCAGAAGCAGATGCCACAAGAAGTCCTTCTACATGGCCATGCTATTTAACAGAGGGAGGAGAAGAGAGGAGATGACACTTGTTCTGGGCTCCTGAGTTACCATTGCCTAAGAAAGTCCCAGAGAAAGGAATAAGGCACAGACTCCAAACAGACCTGCTGGAGGGGACAACCTGACTGATCCACATGTCCAAAGGGGCAGGAAAAAGAGAAGCAGTAGACAGATGAATACAGGCATAGTGAGGTGTTAAAGAAGGTTGTTTGAGGCAGGATAAGAAAATAAGCTCCTTGAGAAAAGGAGGAGGAAGGACCTGAAGCAAAAATGTTAGATGATGAACAACTTCTCAGAGAAAGGCTACAACACAAATACATCAGGTACTTTCTACCATTTCTGTCACCTTGCAGGATTTTGGTTAGTGATAGTGCCAGTGAGAGAGAAGGTCGTAACATGACTGCAAATTTGCGTGTAGGCATCTGAATAGCTATAAGAGTTTCTGTCCTTTAAGATGTAATGTATTTTACTAAAAGGGTTTGAAAACTTCTCTTCTAATGCTTTAGATAATAGTGCTTTAAATGTACTAAAGGTTTTCTGCAAGAGACTTCCACAAGAGGTCCGCAGACCTCTCTGTCAGGATGTTTTTCTAACACCAAGTTAAATTTTTCTGTTGCAATTGAATTCCATTATGCTTAGTTATGTCACCCTAAATAGTTCTATTTAGTTAGTGTTTACAATCCATAAATATCTTTAGACCATTACTGTTGATCCTTGGTTATTTCCTAGCCAAATTGAGCTTGTTTACTTCTCCCTTGTCTTTCCCAAGTAGTCCTGTTATCATGCCTTTGTCATTTATGTTGTTCAGTGACTCCAAAAGCTTTTCTGCAAGGAAGTGTGCAGTGCAGTTGTTGTTGCCTGATCAGTACGTCCTCTATTTTTATTTTTGTTTTGTATTTGCCTGATGTGATACACCAATGAATGCTGTCTGAGCTTTTGTCCTTTAGGCCTGCAAGCACATTGCAGGTATACTTCTGAGGTTCATTCTGCTATTGCACCTAAAAGTTCTTTGGAATTAATACTTGTCATATGTCCTTCTTGCTCAATTTTTTCCCTTATGGGTAAACTAACTTTAATTTTCCAGCAAGACTCTTAATTGACTGGCAATGACAGTATTTCTAACTTTTGTGTGTCCTTTATAAGTTCTTTGGCCTAAGAAGTCCATTCAACTTTTCCCCTTAGAATTATTTGTAAATTATTGCTGTTTTCTTTAAATTCCAAAATTGCATTTTATATGTTTTTTTTTTTGTTTTTTTTTTTTTTTTTTTAAATACCCAACCATCTGGTACAAAACTAAGCCTCTCCTTATCTTGCTGATTATCATTTTGCCTTTACAAGTTTTCAGGCACCAACAGTTTATCAATACTGTTCCCATCCACAACAAATTGAGAAAGTGATAGTGTATAATCCTGATTTCTGCTGCACTGATGTAAAATAATGAATGAGAATATAAACAATGTGCTGTGGGGTACTGCTGATCAACAACACTGATGAAACATTATAGGTGGGATTCAGCCTAAGACACCTACATTTATCGTTTACATATGTACAGAGACACTGTGTGTCTAAATTCCCATATCAATCAACAGATATTTAACTAATATACCCACATAATAGGGGTTTCTTATTCTGTAAGGTATTTCATCTTGCCCGTGCTGCTGCTTCAAAAGGATTTTGTGCCACTGTCTTCGAACACTGAATGGGTGTCTAGGGAATCTCAGGAGCTGCATATGTTTAGGCAATGGGATTCAAAACTGAGTTTCATATTCAGGGTTAGCCGTAACACTTTTCACACCATTTGTGTGTCTTCTGAAAAGTTCGTAAGAGAAGGCCAAATCCAAGTAAAAAGAATTATTTTTTGTGGCAAATTTAGTGCTTTTACCTTATTTGAAAGTCAGTCTGCAGTCCTGAACTTGTCTGTGTCAATTAAAGAGGGAGTTTTCATTTCTGTCCCTTTTACATAAAATGTATGTCACATGCGTACTCCTATTGAGGGATT
>NW_010147768.1:9535-11611 GCF_000699245.1 Pterocles gutturalis | reverse complement strand
GAAAGAGGACTTGATCTGACTTTAGTGAAAAAAACTGTAGGTATTAGCATATAGATTGATGATCCTTACTGCATAAGGAACAGTGATACAAAGTCATGCTCAGTTTTTAGGAAGGCTGGTTTGCAATTTATAGAAGGTGTTTTAACTTGTTCAATGATTGCTACATTGTTTGTATCAGACAGTGATTCTCATTTTTGTGACTTTCTGTGAATTTCCTTCTGAATCTTCTCTGTGCTGGCTTTGCATTAAACAAACATGCTGACAGTGTGTTTGATTTGCTCTGAAATCACACTACAAGATCTAGCTTTGAGCTAAATATGGAGTTTTGTAAGGTGAAAACTCTTCTGCCATCATCCGTTCATCATGTGAATTTTGAAATTCAGTTCAGCCAGGAAATTATCCTCCTCTAGTTCATTGCTTACTCAGTTAGAGGGAGAAGGAAGGGAAATTGCATTTCAGATATCTAAAATGTGAAATAAAGTTTCATTTATACAGAATTATATCCTACAGGAAGCCACACAAACTTTTTTGCTTTTTTTTTTTTTTTTTTTTGAGAAGAAATAAAAGGATAAACTTTTCAAGGCATTTTTTGGCTTGGTGAATTGTTTCAGTTATGCAGGAGGCTTATAAGCAGTCTGGGAATGTTACACCATTTACAATTAAAGCTGATTTGGCTAGAACTGCCTTGAGCAGTAAAAGTGAAATACTTGATAAAAGATCTATGTATGACAGAGACCTAGAATTCTGTTTACTTCTATACTAAACATTACCAGCTGTCTTGTTGGGCATCTGCTCAAACGTCTTTTGGGAAGAGGGCACAGCAAGTACTCGCTGGTATCTAACCCAGCAAATAATTTTAGCTCTGTTTATTATTCCCAAGAAGCTCCGACTGACTTAAAGAAGAAATCAGACATACACATTGCCTTTCTTGTACTGAATGGTTCTATTAGCTGCTTTTTCCCAGTGTGGAAATCCCTCTATTGAATTTTTTGAAAGTTTTTAAGACTGAAACTCATTTAAAAAATAGGAGTGTTAGTACCTTAATTTCAAATCAAGATAAAATTCTGGCTATTTGAAGTTAGATATTCCATCCTATGGGATTTACCCAATTTAGTTTGAACTGCCTGTTGAAATGTCTGAGTCAAATAACATTAGAGTTTTATAGGACAATTTCTCTTTGTTTTGTATGTTTTCTCAAGAAAACCCTCTTGGTAGCTCATTTTGTCCATTGGAATGATGTTTTTAATGGAGCTAGGTAAAATTCCTGTTCCTCAGTTACTTGCCTCTGTTAAAGGATTCTTCTAAAGCACTTGTTAATTTTGCATAAAAACTAATTATCTTTGCTGTACTCATTGAATACAATCTACCAAACCACCTGAGGCATGTATTTTTGAGTTATCTAAGGGTTCTCTTGTTCTGCCAATGTTGATTTCTGGTAAAGCATTCCTGAAATTCTCTTTTCAACTCATGAATTATTTAGTATTTCTTTTCATAGTCCCAGTCGTTCAAATTAGTTTTTTACTTGCATAGCCTGTTATATACCTTCAAGTTCATAGCTAAGTGCTTAGTATTGACAATGGAATTTTTATTATTTAGAGATATTATAAAACTAGCTGCATAATGTATTAGAACATGCCTTGTTTGTTAAAGCTTATTCCTGTAACTGGAAATCAGCCTTTCAAAGTCCTGGCATTTTTCAGCTATTTTTCTTGAGAGAGAGAAAAAAAAAAAAAGTGTGTATGTATGTGGGTTAATTTGTTCCTCTCCCACCCCTCCAGTGGAGAATAAAACAATATATTTGTTACATTCGTGTGTCACAATTCTGAAGCAATTAATTTTAGCATAAATTCTGGAGGCTGCAAAATTCAGATGCAGAGATGAAAGCTTCTGAAAGCTAAAATCTAAGTCTCAAATGTATGATTGTGATAGCAGTTACTGAATTTTTCATGACCTAAAACGACAGGGTTGTGACAACAGTTGTCTAGTGACCAGGAGGATTTTTTCCTTAAATAGGTGTTTGGAAATTTGTAGATATAACTTACGAAAAGTCACAAATCTTGGTTTCTTTTCCTTAGG
>NW_010147768.1:0-9524 GCF_000699245.1 Pterocles gutturalis | reverse complement strand
AGCAGGAACTCCAGGTATCCCAGGAAATCCAGGGGTTCAAGTAAGTTTCTGTTTCATTCCTAGAATTTTAAAATCTGAGACAAATCCCACTGACTCTCTCCCAATAGCCATTGTCATTGAGCATTGAAGTGTGGAGAATGAAAAGGGCTTGAGGGATGGCATAAAGCCAGGGGCCATCCTTGAGTGAATTGCTTTGGTACTCATGTGGCTTTGGGGTTTGCAGGTAGGCTGGCAATTAGACTGCAAATCTGATCATTGCTAGGTGAGGCCCGTAGGAGCAGGGCTCACCTGGGGCTTGGACTTTTCATCCTGACCCAGAAGCCAAACAGTAGTTCCTTCCATTTTTCTATGAATCAGTAACAGTGATCTAAAGACTTGTCGTGGTGGTTGATTACCCACAATTCACATGTCCAGAAGAAAATTTTCTCACAGCCCAGGCTGACTGAGGGGAATTATTTTTTTTCTTTTTTCATTTTATTAATTTAGTAGCCCTTACTGGGACAGTTATTGGAAACCAGTGCTGTATTTTGCTTGTGGCATGATCCAGTCTGGCTGTATAGTTGAGAACTTAATTTGTTGAATTACATATCTGAGAGCATGCCGGGACCAAGTGTGAGCCTGTAACATGGCAATATATGAAGAGTGCCTGATGGACATTTGAAAGGAAGGGGACATCTCTGGACTAGTGCAGGCTATGTGATGGTCCTTTTTTCCTGGGGTGGTCCTTCGTTAGATCAAAGAATTGTTTTGGTGTTTCTCAGTCATGGAGTAAGCTAGTGTGCCCTATGCTGGATGCACTGGTTCTGCTTTTGTGTCCGGTTACCAAAATGTTGTCATCAGCCAACTGATGCATCAGTCCCCAGGTCATGTTGTATTACATTTCTGCATCTCATTCTGTGTCAGATTTTATTAGTATTTGAGCTGGTTTTCATTTTTTCTGTCTTAGGGACCACGTGGCTTACCAGGTATCAAGGGAGAGCCAGGGAAAGACGGGGCTAAGGTAATAAAAAAAAAAAGAGTAATAGATAAAAATATTTTACTTTTACCATTTATCGTTTTTGATTGTACAGTTAATAATATCAATATCTTCACATGAAGCTTCTGTGAAAATTGTTTACTAAAAAGGTAATAAAGAAGGAATAAGAATCCTAAATTTAGAATGTTACTTCAAATCTGAATCTGGTCTGCTTTATTTAATGAAGTTTATATAGCCTTTAGCACTGCCAGTAACATCTTTATTGAACTGAATAATTCATATTTAGAAAACATATCTAAATATGGGTACGTGGAAGCGTGATATAGATAGACATCTGTCAGAATGGTTTCTTTCTACCCTCTTAAAGTGAGCATCCAGATGAACTAGGTGGGAATTTTTGGATGTCACTTTTTATCAGAAAACATTGACTAATGGAAACCAAAGTTTTTTGTGGAAAAAATCTATCTGTAGCCAGTTGCTTGGAGCTGCAGACAGATGTGGAAGCTTATATATAAGTCCCTTCTGGTAATCAGGATAAATTTGGATCTCCCAGATACACAGTGAATAAACTAGCCATTGGCTATTGGCAAGTCTCATTGCTATGTGAATATGTGTCCACCCTTCTCTCACACTTTTGCCTTATGTTTAAGAAAAGTTCTAAGTTCATTGTAATAAAAACTTATTTTGTTTTTCATTAAAACTTCAAAGCCTTTTTTGCAAAACAAACACTTTTTTTCCAAACAGATTTTACTGTAGAGTTCCTTCTAAAGTTCTCAATACTAAAAGCAGGTCCTTAAATTCGTCGTTATTCAGCACAATTCTCAAATGCATGATTCGGGCTGAAAAATGTGCTTATGTGTTCTGAGCTTTAAGGATCTTAATCTAATTGATCAGTCAGTATTGGGCCATGTGCAGAAAGTAAGATACTGATGATGAAAAGCTCTACTCTCCTATGATGAAAAGCTCTACTCTCCTGGCAGTGCGGGGTTGTGACAGAGAGAGTATTTCCTAACGCTCAGTCCAGCCCTGTTTAAAATGTGCCAAGACACAGGACTTCCACCACTGTTTTACAAAACTTCTTCCATTGTAAAATAGGTCTTGCCATTAGAATTTTTTTCCTGATGATTCAGCCCAAATTTTCATCTCTTAATTTCATCCATTACTTATAACGTTTCTATAGCAACTAATTTAAAACTGTTTCCATTGGCAAGTGTTTTAGTTTATCCAATAATTGAATTACCACTTCACAGGAGAAACTGAGGCTCCATTCTTTCTCATTAAGAAGCAATGGATGCACGAAGTGTTTATTTTATAAGTGTTGCTGATTTTTTGAACTCCATTCCATTGCTCTGTTTTCAATACTTATTTGTTGAGACATATTTTGATAGCATTAACCCACAAGTTTGTGAATGTGTGACAGACCTCTCCAAATCTGCTTAGACATGAATACTACCGAGAATGTTATCTTTTTATCTTTTGTCTTAGAACTTGAAATATTATATAAAATAGCTTCCTGAGCATAATATATTCCTTCTTTATGATTGAAATATGTTAAACAAATTGAAAAATATTACTCAATATAAAGTTAGATATTAACACAGAGAAAACATTGCGACTGTCCAGAAATGATTTGGTGATTGGCTCCTTGTCCTTAGTGAAGGAGATCCAGTCTACTGAAACAAGCAACTAAGCGAGTGTTTATTGTTTCAGGTCAGGTGATGACAAGTTATAACTTCACCTTTTGTTGTAATCACTCACGGGAGCTTGTAGACAAATTGTCAGATAAATACCTTCAGTACCCATATCAAAAGTTTTGGAATTCCTGATATCTGACAGCTGTGAGAACAGTAGAAAGAACCTGTGTTTCGGCTTGTGTTTTCACTTGCCAACTGCTTTTTACCAAAGCGGGTTCTTTCTTCCACTGAAATGCGCAGTCGTTTGTCAAAGTGCTAAAGTTGTTTTATAAGTGTATTTTGGTTTCATTTTGTTTATTTTTTAGAGAAAGTACTTAATACCTTATTTGGTAATACTTCACTCATACAGAATAAGTTGATGAGAAATTTGATGAGGTCAGGAGGTCTTTGATATTTTCAGTAAGAGGTGGGAGCAAAGCCATCCCAGATTTAGAGGATTTCCTTATTTTTTGGGAATTAGGAATGGGTAGTAGAATTATCACAGTTCCTACAGAGATTTTCAAAGCTCTTTTCAAAGCTTTTTTTTCTACTTGTTAAAGCTAAATTGCTGCTCTTGAACCTCCATAAGCCTTATTGAGACATTACAGTAAAATTTATTTTTTAAATTTAGTGATTATTTAATTTTTTTTTTTATGTATTGAATCTTACTTAAAGATCAACAAACTCTCATCAGTCAGCATACCAATGTTATGTATGGTGATACAGAATGTCTTTCCACTATTTGTAGATCATTGAGAATATGAATGTTATAGTATATTGCTACTATTTTAGATATAAGAATTTAAAATATATTTGGTCTTTTAGGGTGACCGTGGACTACCTGGTTTTCCTGGATTACATGGGATGCCAGCACCAAAGGTTGAAATTAAATATTTCTTGTTACAGTGTTCGTGTGTTTCAGCTTGCTCTATAGTTTAATTCAAAGGAAAAAAATATATATACAATATTATGTCAGTGCAGTTGATGAACTACATGAAATGAATACATATGATGCTAAAACTGAAGGAAGATACATGCCATGGGACTTCATTACATACACATCAAGTAATGGAAATAATCTGTTTTTAGTTTTTGTTTTATTCTATGATTCTGTATTGAATACCTTGAACCTTGATTTCACTACTACTTGAAACTTTCTTCATCACAAATAATGTACCAAAAAAATTATATAATTTTGTTGGGGTCATTCAAGTTGAGTGACAGCATTTTGAAGGATAGTTCTTCTCTAACCCAATGAGGTTCTTTCACATGTATGTTCCCCAAAACATCATCAACCATATCTTTTGCTCTTCTATGTTAATACTCAAATGAATTTACTTCTTTTTCCAAATTTGTGTTAAACTTCTCATATAAGATCTTCAGAAGATTGCAGCACTTCTCAAGAGATGAATTTTCACTTAGGTCTCTACCTATATTGAAGGAACTGGAAACTCAAAGTGCCTTCTGTTGAAAATAAAAGCACCAAGCCTGCGAGCTGTGGATTGTCTCACCCAGCAGTGTTGGATGTTCTGGGCTCGTCGCCTAGGAGAGCTTGGAAAATTCAAGATTTGCATTTACTGTTTTGAGCATATATATTTATATCTGATGGAGCTCTTTGCCTACTTCATGTCTGTTATATGTATACTTTGTATATATATCTGTATATAATGACTTCTGTTTTGAAAATTAACTTACATTTTGTCTAGGGAGAAAAGGGTCCTAAAGGAGATCAAGGAGTGCCAGGAATATATGGTAAAAAGGCAAGTAAATTTATACACATCAAATGAAGTGACATGGTGTTGGTATCTGGGGTAGGGTGACTTTGGCTGGCTGCCTGGTGCCTCCCCAGCCATTCTCTCATTCCCCCTCTTCAGTAGTACAGGGGGAGAAAATAAAAGTTTGTGGGCCCAGATAAGGACAGGGAGATCACTTACAGATTACTGTAATGGGCAAGACAGGCTTGACTTGGGGAAAAATAATTTAATTTATTGCCAACTGAAATATGTTTGGATAGTGATAAACAAAGACAAAAACTAAAACACCTTTCCCCCATCATGCTTTTTCCCAGGCTCAACTTTACTCCTTCATGGGATGGGGAATGGGTGGTCTGTCCGTAACAGCTCCTTTCCACACTCCTTCATCCTCACACTTCTACCCTGCTGTGGCATGGGTCCTTCAGGATAAACCTACTGCTGTGCGGGGTCTCCACAGGCTGCATGGCTCCGCCGTGGCCCTCTCCAGAGGCTGCAGGAGAATCTTTTCTCCAGCACCTGCAGCACCTCCTCCCCTCCTTCTCTCACTTTAGTGTCTGCAGAGTTCTTTCTTGCAGTTTTTCCCTCCCTCCTTACTTTGCCTGTGTAATGTTTCAGCCCTTTCTTACACATGTTCTCCCCAAGGCAGCCCCACCCTGTCAGCGGGGCTCAGCGGTGCCCTGCGGTGGGTGGGCTGGAGCCGGCTGGAACCGGCTGTGTCCGGCACGGGTCAGCCCCGGCCTCTCCTCTCCTCACAGAGGCCCTCCTGCAGCCCCGCTGCCCGCGCCTGGGCCTCTGCACCCAATAGGATATCATTTGTATTTTTATAATAGGTGTTTTCACAGAGAATTTAATTCTGCAGCCCTAAGTCAGAAAAATTTCCACTGAAGTTGCTGGATATTCTTCTGTCTAGTAATATTAAACTCATGCTCTGCTTGTTTGGATATTTTGAGAACTCTCTTAATCCTTCTGTTAATACATTGATGTAATCCATTTTAACATAACACAAAATGCTTATAAATCTATTTTTTGCAAATATGTTTATGCCTTTAATATGGGGTACATGTAATAATTATATTGCAAAGAACTATGTACTGTTCAATGCTTAGAAATGTGCATGAACCATATACCCGAAAGGGAGAGAGGGAGAGGAATAAGGAGAGTGAGAGGAGCACACAAATGGAGTGAGGCTGATAGCAGCCTGGAAGAGAGATGTTGCTTTAGTCTGTTATTTATACAAAGCACAGTGTGCTGGTATGTAAATATTTCTATTTCAGAGAGACTATTTTGGTAATGAATGTTAACAGTTTCATTTTCACCTGTCCTTATATTTTCTTCATGTGTTTATTGGTCTCGAGATTTAAGCAATTTGAAAGAAGGTCTCTCATCACATTTCTATATTTTGGAGCACATTTATGTTTCTGTAACAAGTAGTTATTAATTGAACACTGCCTGCATTAAGAAAGAAACATCTTCCATACATTTTCAAAATAAGAAATAACATACATTAATTATAGGTTAAATAAACTGAATTTGTAGCATAAACGTCAATCACTACTTACTTTTCATTTGCTGTATTTCTCAGGGATCAAAAGGAGAGAAAGGTGACACGGGATTTCCTGGAATGCCTGGGCGATCTGTAAGTTTTGTGAAAACAAGTTGACTTTAACTTTTACTTGTTAATTCACCTGCTGATGGCTGTTGACTGTTGCCACAGGGAGACCCTGGCAGAAGTGGGAAAGATGGATTACCAGGAAGTCCTGGTTTCAAGGTATGTACGAATACGTATTCATGTCTTTCCAAGGTCTTCAATGTCATTGATATTGGTCTAAATATACCCAGTTTATTCTGTGGAGAATTACTGGAAGTTAAAATAATGTATGTTACTGGGAAAAGCCAAGGTTGATTTCAGTTGGTTTGTGAGCAGGGACAAAACTTTTATTAAGAGGGTATTAGTGATCATCAGAGATTGTTTATACTTTGTCTCCCTTATCCCGTTTGCGTTTCTCTGTCTCTTTGACTCTGTTGATGAAATCTATATACAAGCATATGCTGCAGAACATACCTGTTGTGAACAGTTAAGAAGGAAGTAATCTAATTATTATTATTGCTTTTGAAGGGAACTGGATGAAAGTTAGGGAGAAACACCCTCAGTATTGGATTCATGTTATGTTCAGATTTTCTTTGCTGTGCAGTGCCATTTGTATTTAATTTAGAACAGTTTTTAAGTGGACTAAGTATTTGTCTACTGTAAAAAAGACTCCAGGATCTGATATTTCTATAATGTATTGCAGTTTGTGAGCTCACTCGATGTTTTGTTTACCCAGTTGTTTGCACTGTTCTAGTTTGTGAAAAGATGGACTTCAGCAGTATCAGTGTTAAATTCACAGAAAAAAAAATTACTAATATGTGATGTAAACATTCAGTTGAGTTGACCTAAGGAAGCTTTTTAACAGCAGCTTTGTTCCTGTGATATTTTTCTTAATAACAATAATGAAGAGATGCAGGGTCTCTCAAGATTAATGTTCCTTTAGCATCCAAAAATGCAAGTGTACTTTTAAGTGCATTTGTTTAAATTCCTATTACTGTAGTTGGAGATCTGTGTCTTTCTTCTGTTTTGTGACCATGCTTGTCCACAGCCTTTGGGGTACCATGGCATATCTGTGATATCTGCTCCAGCAGGGAGATGTGACACAAGACCTATGAGAGACCTAAACCCTCCCAGACAGCAGCTGCCAGCAAGGTGGATCCAGCAGGATCCCAGACTCCATCAGGCTGGAAGGAACTTCATTTGGGGCATCCCCTGGACTAGCCCCCTGCTCACTAATGGGACAGCACTGAATCCACACCTGGTTGCTCAGGGCTTTTACAGCTGGGTCTTGATAACCTCCAAGGATGGAGACTGCACAGCTAGGTAGCTTGTTCCATCCTGACTGTCTTTATAGTGAAAATTTTTTCACCCTTATTTGCAGCAGGAAGTTGCTTTACATGTCTATATGTTGACAACTGAATCAAACTCTTAGTAAATACAATGAAATGAGCTTCTAAAGTAATTTAGCTGCTGACTATTAACTATTGTAACTTTTGTGAGATCACTCATAGGTCTGCAGTCCTGTTTGTTGTTTTTGAGTACCCCAAGTGACCTGTAAGTGCTTTTTCAGAAGGACACAGGTCCCCTGTAGGAGGTACCTGCCATCCCAATATGGAAGCCTTGGCTGCCCTAGAGCACCTCAGATAACACCAGGCATTTGTGATTAGGTAACTGAATCAAGCCCCTGTTCACTGCAGTGGGATCTTTGATCCCTAACATATCTCTGGCCAACTTCAGGTATAAAAATACATGAAAGTGTCTTAATTTGAAGTTAAAGGGAGGAATTATCACTTACATACAACACTACAGCACTGGTATTCCAAAAATTGCCCAAGTTCAATGTGTAACTAAGCATCCTGATCTTCAAAAAATTATCAAGAGAACACATCTAAAATAACAGCCTTTAAAAAGTATATACAATTTAACTTTTATGGTAGATAAATTCAAGATTTCCTATTTCGTGTGTTCTCTTTGGAAGGCCTAATGAGACTGTGCTGAAAGGTAATGGAATAACTTTATTTTATGTCAAATTGGCGTACTGCTTTTTTTAACTGCCCTTAAGTTTACAACCTTAAAATACATTAGTAAAAGTTGGAAATCTTAATTATGGAAAAAAATATTTTCTTATTGCTCATTTTTCTGAAGTTAACTTCAGCAACCAATAGCAGATTATTTCTGATAGGACTGAAGGACTTTTTCTTTATTTGTTACTTGGTTTGGTTTTAAATAATCCTATGTTCATTTCATTTTGATTTTCAAATCCCATTGATACCTGCCTACAAATTATCATCATTACTATATATATAAAAGACCGTGTATCTCTGACACTTGCAAATATGTCAGACAAAGGCAATTTAACAGACAACCTTAAAACACACAGCTAAGTTTGTGTCCATGGACGCAGTAGCTACCTATGTTGCCATTAAAGTCAATGGAGGTCTAATCAGTAATGCCACTGGAGTCTGGAGAGCAGTTCAGCTCAAAGAAGGCAAGACTTTTTATGTGCCAGTTTAGTTGCCTACATAAAAGCATCTAGTGCATTTGAGATGCATTGTGTTTGAAGCATCCTAAGGGAGCTGACAAATATGACATAAGTACTATGGAAAGCCAATGCCTTTCTGGAGTGGGAGCAGGAACCCAGACAAGACACCCTTGGGTATCTCAAATATGACCAAATGTCTATGTGTGGGCAATGAAATTGAGCTCCTGGTGACTGGTCAGCTGAATCAAGAGTCTGTGAGTTGTCTTGACTACACTTGTGTTGGCTGTGATAGGAGCTTAGTTACCTATGTGAATTGATTTCAGATAAATCCTGCCTTATTTTATGTATCTATATCTAGATCTATATACCTATATATACACACACAGGGAGAGATATCTCTGCTAAGTTGGTGGAGAAATTTCTTCTCTGGTACTATAGAAAGCAGAAAAAAAAATAATTAGGTATTAGAAGTTTTCCTCTCTGGTATTTGATAACATGGACTGGTAATAAGTTGCAGTTGTTTAACATAAAATTTTAGCTGTCACTGATGGCCCTTTAGAGTGAAGTATTATGTTGATAAAGCATGAATTTGCAGAGTACTTTGATTTGTTTTTATGCTTGTAAACAGTATACAGATAATTCAGTATATTAGTTGTGTGAACCTGTGTACATTTAAACTGAAAGACATTTTCTTGACTTAATTTAATTATTGTAATAAAAAAGACATACTTATTAGGTTTTATTCATTTTAGAATGTAATAGCTAACAGAAGCCATATTCTTCATTCAAACATTTTGTCAGCTTGACTGCAACATCTGCTTGCTATAAAACATTGCTTCATTCTGCATCTGTAATCAAATTCAGAGCTGTAACAAACAGGCTGCATTTGGAGGAAATTTTTGCTAGAACTTTCCTGTTTTCTTACAATATTCATTCTGGGAAAGAATGTGGAAAAATAGCATGGCTTGTAACCCAGTTGCTACCCGTTGTTACTTGAAATGCAGTTTTTGTAATCTTAAGTTAATTATTACCAGATTATTTTATATATATA
>NW_010147767.1:0-9251 GCF_000699245.1 Pterocles gutturalis | reverse complement strand
CAGGAGCAGGGGGCGGCGGCGGGGAATCTTGCAGACGGTGGCTAGGGAGGGCTGCAGTTCTGTCCAGGCATGCAGGGAGAGGAGCCTTGGAATAAATCCAGAGCGCAAATCTCAAGAGTCTTAGCAGCTGAAAGATGTCAAACGCTCGCCTTAGGCCGCCAAGCGTCTGGCACGCTACTGGGGAGTGTGTCAGGACAAGACTGGCACCATGGCATTCCAGAGACTGCGCAGAAAACCTCACGATTACAGCTGTAACTCGGCCGCTTCCTGAGTTAGCGCCTTCGGTTTCAAACCTCACAACCCATCTGAAATGTAGCGATGTCCCAGCATGATGCACTTAGCACATCTGATTCTTTAATTATTATCCTCCCTTCCACACATGGAGAATCACAGTTTCACCTGCTCACGTGGCACCCACATGTGCCGTCCTGAGCATCGGCGTGTGAGCAGCTTGGGATCACTGCCAGTCTGGTATCTTCTTCTCCTGCCTTCGTTCGTGCTCTTCGTTCAAACTGCAGCTCCTGCACGCTCCTCTAGGTATCTAAATATGAATTTTGTTATGAATTAACAAAATAATTGCGCAACTGGTGTGATACTTAGCACAATCTTTGTTAACTGCTTTGAAAGTGAAAAATGCTTTCTAAATAAAAAGTTAGGAAGAATCTTTGTGCAATAGCTAAACACTTGCCACGGAAAGTAAACACAGTTTTTGAACTTTTTTTTTTTAAGGCTTCTCATCATTTAAAGCTACATGGACTTCAATTAAATGTTGTCATGATGGCTGTTCAATGAATGTGTGTCAAGTATTTCTCAATAAACACAACAGCACAGGTGTTCTCTCGGCACTATGTCAAAAAAGAAAGATTTTTCTTCTGAAAAATGCCCACTCCAAGTGTTTTCACTGTCATTATATAAAGAATACATCCCGTTTCCTCACAGCAAAGTATTTTTTAACATTATTAGGTGTTTAACTGCATTTCCAGTGTAAAAAATTTGATCTGAAAGAGGCTTCAAGAAAGAGGTGGAGACAGAAAGATGTAGATAGAAAAAATGTTTGAGAAAAGCTGCCGATAAACTTATGTCCAGCAAATGAATGCAAGTAAGAAGAAAAGGAAAATTCCTAGTGGGAAACATAGATAGATTTCCAGGAACCAGGTACTTGCTGTGTGTATGAATTAAATTAGTTTGCTCCTGGTCCAAACCAAAGTACACCGAATAATACAGAGAGAGGAATCAGTGATATGGTTTTGGTTCCTGTTAAGGTCCATTTGCATTGTTTGGGGACTTTATGAAGTGTTTTTGTCACAGAGGCTGGTTTCCTCCACCAGTCTTGTCCTCAGACAGGTTTGACAGCATAGCAAAGTGTGTATAGCAGCATTGCTTATGTTCTTGTAGGTAATATGGGATTCGCTCTCTCTGTTTGATGTTGTGGCTCTGGGTTCATATTATAATTCAGACATACAAGGTAAGGGGGCCAGAAGGCAGCTAAGCTTTTTTCTCAGCAGCTGTTAACAGTCTGCTATGCGTGCTTAAGAAGCCACCTGACTAGAAGCAGAGTGATGTAATAAACTGAGAGCTGTCTTGGGACTTTGTATCCTTTCTTGTCTCTGTCATTGTGCTCCTGCGGAATGACCTTTTCAGCCTAATACCTCAGTTTCTTCAGTTGTAAAATGGATGCAGTAAGCATTGCAGGACCAATCAGTGAAGTGTTTTTCTTTCTAGAGAGAAAACGTGATGTAGAATAACTAGGCATTATTTATTTTTATCTGGGATATTTTGGAAGAGAGGGCAGGTTTCATGTGCTCTCATTGTCTCCTACCTCATCCTTGCAATACTGGAAAGATGGTTTTAGTGTGGTTTTTATCATTTCTGCTTAGTTGTTTCAATCAATTTGGAATAAGTGAGCATCTGTGTGCTTTAGACCAATTTTGAATGCTTCTTCCTTAACATTCTCTCAAAGAAGTTGAACACGAATGTGATGTGAAGTGAAATCCCTGTCAGGGCAGAGGAAGCTGACAGTCAGGCAGAAATTGGCCATAGAGCACCAAAACTAGAGGTAGGGAGTAGGTGAGAAATCTTGAGTCACTATTTGGGAGATTTTAGATATGCAGAAGGAAGTGTTTAAAAAGCACTCCAAAACTTATGTGTGCAACATCACACAGACACTTATTTTAGAAAAATAGATCTTAAACTTAGTAGATTGACCTCTATTAATAGTGTATTCAACATTTGCAAGTCATAGCATGTCAAGAATATCACAAACATCCAGCCACTGTCTAATTGTGCTGACTAGTCATTTCTAATCTGATAATAAGCAGTGAATTTGTTAACAGCGTTGGTACTTAAGGGAGCATGTTTATGCTTCAAGGCTGACACTCCGGTAAGATGAATGGGGGAAGTTAACTTTGCTTGATGCTATTGTTTTAGCTGGTAAGGATAAGGACTCAACAAGATGAAAGTATGTTGGTTTACATTGTCAAGGCTATCTTCACAACCAGAAGCTAGAAACTTCCTTTATTATGAGAAAACAAACACATAAATTCTGGGAAATAGAGTAAAACCCTCCATTAATCTGCATGAAAGCCTTAAATTATTCAGATTTATAGATTTGCTACCTATGTTAATGTTTTTCTTCTATGTTTGGAATGAGAGTTTGTCATGACCAGACAGCATTGTTGCTTGCATCCATTGGTGGGCTAAGAAATCACAGTAATAAAAACAGATACAGCAGGCCTCTGTTTTCTTTGCAACTTAGCTTTTGGGAAACGGCAAAGAAGCAGAAAGAAATGCTAACAGAATGCGACCCTGTTCTATTGAAATCTGTTCAGAAAAATAAATTGAGGTTCTGTTCTTGGCTGCCTTTGTCTTGTTGAACAATATAGGATAACTCATTTGATCTAACTTTACACCAACTTCCCAAGTGCAAAACAAGAATCAATGAGTCACACATGCTTTCTAAAAACGTTGAGAAATGCAAATGAAAAATTATTATGTAATCCCTAAGCACCACATTGGGTGACCTTTATTCATATTGAAATAATAAGGACTATTCACAGAATAACCTACTGTTCACCGTGAGTAAGGATGACAGAATACAGGCTGGTTTTGTCTTGGCCCAAAGAATACTTCTGAATTGCTGTTTTCATTAGGTTTTACAGTTCCATTTTCATAAGATTAAAGGGACAGGAAAATTAATAAAATGACAGGTTAGCGAAGGATGCTGTATGTTTGAAGATATCCACATTCCAACTTAATCATTGAATATATCTCTGAATATCTGTATCTCATCTGTAATATTACTGCTGGGATTTTCAGAAAAATAGCACGTAATGTCAACTCTGTACTTAAACTGTAACCAACAAACCCTGGGGAGCTATCAAGTTATCAGTCTTTAGTACTGAAAACATAACACTGGTTTAAGTATAGCTACCCAAAATGGGTCAAATTACAGCTGGGTTGTGTTTTAGTGAATGAAAATTAATACGGTATTTTCAGCCAAACAGGCAAATTCATAAATGTAGATATTTGTAACCAAGTTCTTGATTATATAAGCTCATTTTTATTTAACCCAGTGAAAATTGGTTAGGTGTACACACATGCACACATGAAAAACCACCTGTGAACACTGAAGTTCTCAATTCTTTCTTGCACAGAACCTCAAGGTGGAATGGAAAATCCAGCACTTCAGCATTCAAAATTTGGATCAGATGCTAAAGTTTAAGATGGTTGGGTTTAGAGTTTAACCTTTGTGTACTTTAGAGGAAGATGTTATGTACTCTGATCTGAGTTGAAATATGTGGTAACTGGTATGAAATAAGACAAAATCTTTCATTTCAAAACTGAAGTGCTTTTGTGTCACATGTCACCATAAATGTTCTCTCTTTCTAAAAAGAAATAAAATTAGACATCATCATATAAGAGCTAAATCTGAGCAAGTCACTTCTGAAGCAGGAGTAGAGGAAGCAGGTGGCCTGGTTAAAACAACTAATGTTTGTCCTATGTACACTTTAAATGTGCAAAGACAAGTTTGCTTGATCAGTTACTAGAAATTCAGAATTTGAAGGCACATGGCAATTAGGATTTCACATTTACATTCAGCATTTTTCTGTGATTCTGTAAAGATTATATCTCTCTATTTTCTCACCAGTTCCACTGGTGAATCTCCAAGAGACAGTATGGGTTTGGCCCCAGGTGATTAGGTCTTTTATTTCAAAGCACACAAATTATTTCTGGACCATTAATTCTGGGAGAATCTAATCCTAGTTCACTGTTGATTTTGGATGGAATAAGATGTGCTCTTCAGCATATTAGCAAAGTTGTCACATGTGTATCTATATGGACTCTTTAAAACATGCTTCAGCTAAATTAAAGATCCAGACAACAAACTCTAAGCTTGCTTTTTGTGGCGCTCACTGAAAAGTCAAAGAATGCACAGATGCCTAAATTAATTACAGTGATACAGATACAAGCTTAGAATATATTCTATTGAATACATTAATTGAGTTTTTCATAGTGTTTTGAAATCTTCATACACAAGGAAAGGAAATTAAAAAATTCTTGATATCCAATATTTAATTTTGAAATTAAGAAGTTTATAACTTATGAAGTGGAACAGAAACACAACCGTCCTTTTCAAACTGTACTTTCCAAAATGCAAATAACAAAACACTAGAGCCAGTTTTACAATGTTTCTGCACTTAGCCTTATGATGGATACAGATCTATTTAGTGGTTTTGTTTTTTAATCAGAGATACTTATATACTTTTCTCAGCATACTTTCCTGGTCATCACATATTTTTGTGCATATGTATGTAACATCTATCTATATTAGAAAACTGTTATTTCAATTTTCCTGATGGGAAATTGAGGCACAGAGAGACTAAGGGACTTTTTCCAGATCACAGAGGACATGAGTCAGAGCAGGCTAAATGATCTTGCATTTAGGGTTAATTTTTAATTCACTCTATGTCTTTCCTTAGGACAAAAGAGTGCAAGAAGTGAATTAAACTGATAAGTGTTTGTTTGAAAACCAAACAAAATATTGTTAATTTAATTTGGTGAGTGAAAAAACCCCAGTGACCTGGGGTGTTTCTACAGTTAGCCTTATTTTGATGTGTATTTTGGGGAAGGGAAGAGTGAGATTGTTATTTTTTCCCCATTAGAAATGTCTGCGTAGTTTGCCAATATCTGCCTTGGCAATACTTTACTAGTAATCTATATATTTCACCTTTAGAAAACTGCTTTCTCAAGGCTGAGAAAAACTGTGAGCAAAATTGTGTGGCAGGAAACATTTAAACATGAAAATATGAAATACAATTCTGTTTTGATAAATTCAGTGTCAAAAGACACACTGCTTTACAGTACTTAAAAGACATCTTTGCCTAAAAATAGACTATTGATTGAGAAGCAAATGAAGGCAGCAATAAAAACTCACAAAACTAAAACAGAGAGTAATAGCAGTGAGTTTGAAACTGACTCTAGGGAAATATGGACAATTGATACAGGAAGCTGAAAGTATCTTTGAAAAACTCTATAGAGGACAGAGGAAAATAAGAAAAAATACTTAAAGTATATAAAGAAAAAGAGAGATCTTAGTAATGGTTTAAATCCAGTACACAGCAAGGATAGTAAAAGCATGTATCATGATGTGCAAAAGGCAGATGTGCTCATACACATCTGTTTATCCAGAAAAAAAGAAGAAGGAAGATCTATTTGTACCTTGAAGCTAGTGAAAAGTATTTTCTGTCCCACCAGTAGCTAGAAACAATGCTGAATACATATTATTACTTTTTTTTTTCCAAATTGGCAGGATCAGATAATAGCCTTGATGCAAGCTAAGGTGGTTTGTTTCAGTGTACTAATCATTTTTTAATTACAGAATGCCAGGGAAATTGCATGAGACTTAATTAATGTTGAGATTTGCAATTCAAAATCCATTAAAAATCATTCAACAGACTGGCTAAAATGGAGGTAGTAAAGAAATAAGGATAGATGTAGAACAGTCATGCAGAGAAAGATATTTCTAGGGTGGTCCAGTGAGGATCTGTTCTTTCTCCAATGCCATTCAATATCTTTAGCAATGTCTGGAAAATGTGAGATTATCAATAGCAAAACTTACAGGTGACAAAATCATTTGACAAACAATTAATGATGACGAAAGAAGAATGAACTCATCTGGAGTGCTCATTACAATAGATTAATTAAAGCAAGATATTTTTGCATGGCCAAACTTGAGACAAAGTTTACATAACACTTATTATTGAGGAACTGAATCCTCTAGAGCATGTACTCTAGAAAACAAATAATAATTTGAAAGTAAGTGACCAGAATGATGCTATGATTAAAATGTCAGATGCAGTCCTTTCATGTCTAAGCAAGGGAATATGGATGGAAAGGGTGATACTTCCTCTGTGTATGTCATTAGTGAGAGCATTTCTGGCATTTATGCTTTGAGAAGGACATTGACAAACTGGAGTGGGCTCAGAAGAAAACTGCAAGAAAGGTATGAGGTCTGGGAAATGTGCCTTATACTGAGAAACTAAAGAAGCTAGATTTACTCGAGGTTAAAATGAGACTTCATCACAGTCTGTAAGACCTTTCATGGAAAAGATGTTCTTGACAAGTTCTGTTTAGTTAACTAATAAAGTCTTCAAAATTAATGGTTAATTTTTAATTAGTGTTGTTACTTGATCACTATCCAATTAATAATAAAGATAGAACTACTGGAAATTTAAGTTTGACAGTTCTGAGCTGGAAACAGAGTATAAATATCAAGTGATAGTAATTAATGTTTGGAACAAATTCCAACATAGCAATGTGCTGGATTTTCCATCTGTTAAAGTTCTTAAACTGAGCTGTAACATATCTCTCAGAAAGACACCCAGTCTAGAACAGTATTGTGGCTGATGCAGAAGTTGCTGGGTCCTGTTCTCTAATTTATATAGCAGGTCAAGTTAGAAGACCAAAAGGTATCTCCTGGCTATAAAATCAGTCAGGAAAAAGTAACTAAGGTACCCTGTGGTAAAAAAGACAGCACATATGTACTCCAAATACCACCATCACAATAAAAAAATACAGTGGAAAGGGAAAATTATGCTGAAAAACAGAAGAAATGATGACTAGTTTTAATGCATAGCTGACAATTAAATGACCATATTTCTGATACTGAGCCTACCTCTAACTTCCTTACTTTGTCCAATTCAAGTAATTTTTGCTAGGTACAGTTTTGTCTAATTTGCTTTGCGATTTCTACTGATGAGTCTGAAGTAAGTTTAGAGCATGCAAATCAAACACAGTGACCACTGCAAAAAGTTCTGGATTTGATATGTGGTTGTTGTATGCGCCAAGGAGGCATAGAGAGTTTTTCTTTAGCTATTCTAAAAAGAGCTGGAGTGCAGATGGGTCTGACTAAAAAAAGTATACAAATATATCACATGTGTGTTTATGGTCTTTTGTCCTTCTTAAATCAGGTTCTCCACTGGCACTTCATTCTACTCCATTGTTAAAGGGATGTATTAATGGCTACAATATTTTGCAAGGAAAGGCATTAAGACTTTGGGGTTCTTTTGTTTGTTTTTTTCCCTAAGAGAAAGCATTAAGGTCAGTGATGAGAAAGTGCTATATAGCTGCAATGACGCATGTATTCATTTAAGAAACATAAGTCCTCTAGTGTCATCTAGTAATCTTTGGGAAGGCCCATAGATTCATATGTGTGTTATATTTTGTGTTCCATACATATGGGCCAAAATGCAACTTTGTTGGCGCAAGTCTGTATATAATGTTATCTAATGCACTGTTCTTTCATTTCTGCTGTAACAGGTACACTTGTCTTTGGTGACCAAAACTGTATATGTTTTTATGCTCTGCTTCATTTTGAGAATATGCCTCTGTTTGTATTTCAAGCCCTCTTATTAAAACACACATGTCCTTCTTGGGCTGGTCATCAAAATGACTTAACAGTCTTAGTTACAGGCACTTTACAACTTCAACAAAAAGATAGTGTTAGAATTGAAAGCTTCTTCAAATAAGCAACCACTTCACAATTCTTTACCCAAGAGCTTTTATCGTTTACATCACTTGGACTTTTCTCTGCTTCCTCTTAGACTTTTGCCGGTGTTTGGTATTTGTTAAACTTTCTCCTTTATTTAGAATATTTATTGAGCTTGGAAACTTTCCAGGGATAAAAAAAAAATACTTTCTGTGAACTTTGTTAAATTATTTTATTAACAGTGAAAATTTAGTAATTTCAGTTCTAAATACAGGGATTTACGTGATCTTGGTTTTTTACTTGCTTGTTCTGTTTTTACTTCCCAGTAAATTATTCTGTACAGGTATTGCTGATTTCTGAACAGATTTGGCCCCATACAGAAAGTCTTTAAGATTTCATCTATATAATTAGAAAATACTCTGAGGGTGGGAACATCTGGAAATAAACTCCATGACCCACGTTAGTATACTTTGCAAAAGCTGGTATATTGTTTCAGTGGCCTCTGGAGCTGCTGTTCTGGGCAGTTTTGCTGAGCCTGGACCTCGAAACAACACATCTCTGCTATCCCTTGCTCCCTCAAAATAAATTCATAACATTCAAGACATGAGGAAGGATTGTGAGCACATGAATGTATAGATCTCTTACAGTTAAAGAATATGTTGCCATTTTGCCAATGGAATATTCTTCCATTTCAAGCCTTCTGCCTCCCAGTACAGCCACAAAGAAATTGCTTCCTTGTCTCACCAGGAAAGTCATGATGGCAAGTACCTTGCTCGTTACTTACTGCTATGTGCTGAATTAAGGGCATCTGTATTGAATCATTCATTTGTGCAGCAGTTTGTGCACAGCTTAGTGAATGAAGCAGTGAGCTAATGAATGAACATTCCTACTTAAAACACACATATATATCTTTCAAGTTGTATTCCTTCATCTCGATGGCATACCTCAGCCCGTTGGCTCAGTCCAAAGTAAATCCATAACATGTCATAGCTGGACAGACCTCTGATGAGATTCTTTTCAACAAGTTAGCATACTGTTAAGTCATTATTTTCAAGGTCTCTAACACAGAAGTCCCTTGTTGAACAACTTTGCTTTATTTGGCCCACCGTGTGAAGGCACGTTTGAGTGAAATTTTTAATTCCCAATTCATGAATATTATTCCAACACAAATGTAAATCTTTGTAAGCGTTCAACGACTTCTGTGCATTCTAATAACACATGGAAGATAATACTGTATTCAATCACAGAATCACAGAATCACAGA
>NW_010147766.1:0-761 GCF_000699245.1 Pterocles gutturalis | reverse complement strand
GTTGTCATGAATTGTCTTTACCAAGTAACCTGTTTTCTTTTATAATTCTTTTATAATGCCAGCTCCTTTTGGGAGCTTGTTTAGTAGGTTTTCATGTAGATTGCTTATTTTAGTGGTGCTTATTACTAACCCTAGTAATATTGGTAGTTATGCTATTCTTACCCCATTGCTATAAGATTTAGTATTATTAGTGGATGGTAAAATATTCATGTATTGTCTTTACCAAGGAATTTTCCTTTTCCCTTGATTCTATTGTATACCCCATATTTTCCCTTTTCCCTAAACAATTGTATGCATTAAAGTTATAAGCCAGTATGCAATTATTTGGTACTGTCTCATCTTAATTTGCCCCAAGGGAATGTATATATAGAACCTCTGTGAACCCCACTCATCCACCCAGGGTGGTTCTACGAGCTGGGTTGCAACACCAAGTTGAATTAATGGAACTTGGGTGGGCACTGTATTTGCTGTCAGAAAGTTTCTCTTAATGTCTTCTTGAATTATCCTTCTGGCTTTTAAAATCTATTTCTAGTTCTCCATCCCCACTGAAGATAGAGAAGAGCTTATTCCTTTGCTTTCTGTACCAATCTTCCTTGTCTAAAGAATAGATAATGGCCACACCCCTACACCGTAACCTGAAGATGAGCAGTCTCTGGGTCAGGTGGCAGCACATTCCCAGCTTTGAAGAACAGCCTGAGACACAGCCTATCCACACTTGCTGGATACCTGCAGAAGTATTCACAGAATCACAGAATCACAGA
>NW_010147765.1:0-799 GCF_000699245.1 Pterocles gutturalis | reverse complement strand
GTGTCATCAGCTCATTAAACCACCTAAAAACCAATCCTGCAAGAAGTCCCTCCATGATTAGCCTTCAGCCAGCCCAGCACTGGTCCAGCTCAGCACAGCCACAAGGAGCGGACAAGACTCTCTCTAGCAAAACACCCAAACATACTCAAACAGTGCAGCATGGAACCACTTAGCGCCCTTATTTCTCTTTTAAGATCTGATACAGTCATTCTGATTTCTGTTGCTAATATCCTCCAGAAGCATGCTCCTCAGGGATTCTGAGTGTCCTGGCTTAAGCCCGCTGCCCCATTTTGCCTTGAAGACACCAAATGACCTGTCAGAACAGCAGGGTTTCTTCCCCTGTTCTTGCCACATCTAACAGCAAAAGCATCAAGCAAAGAAAGCAGGAACACCACCACCCCCCCCCCACCCCCCCCAGAAAAAAAAAAAAAACACCATAGCACAGAATTTTGATCCCTCAGCAGGCGATAAAAAAGGCAGAGACCAACTCCCATCAGGTCCTTTAGAAGTAAGCCCGTGGAGGCCACTAAGGACAACACATATTACTGCTGGAAAGAGAAGGCAGAAGCCTGCGGGGGAAAATGGAAGTAAAGGTCAGTTTGGCTGAAACGCTGAAGGACTGGCTAAGCAGAAAAGAAAAGTATTCCTTTTCTTGCAGTGGATTTAGAAGGATGGCAGGAGTCTTGCTCAAAGATCTTCTTCCCAGCACAGATGACATTAAGGGATATGCATGCATTCACTCAGATTCACAGCAGGTACCAGAATTAAAACCTTCCTTTGTCCCTCTAACCAGCCAGGA
>NW_010147764.1:0-4416 GCF_000699245.1 Pterocles gutturalis | reverse complement strand
CCGACCCCCCTTTAACTGACCCCGACCCTCCTTTAACCATCCCGATCCCCCTTTAACTGACCTCTACCCTCCTCTAGCCGCCCCCGACCCTCGTTAACGACCCCCGACCCTCCTTTAGCCACCTCCAAAGCCCCTTTAACCATCCCCGACCTTCCTTCAACAGCCCCCGACCCTCCTGGTGCTCCCGAGCCTCCCCTCCGTCCCCCACTCCAGCCCAGCCGTTCTTTTCCAAAACTCTTTTATTTTTCAGCCCCTTTTGGAGGGGAAGGGGTGTCAGGTCCTTCAGCTTCTACTCAACATGTCAGTGGAAACGGAAACATTTTAAACCACAATGAGAAAAAAAAAAAAAAGAAGAACCTATGCCCAGACAGGGAGCTCATCGCCGTGGGCTGGGGACTCTACCGAGATGAATTTCAATTAGTTCTCTGCAAAGGTCGAGTTCGGGGGAGTTTCAGAGTCACACGTGAAACCAGACAATTAAATCCATGGTGGAACAGATTTCTGTCACACGTGAGGAACTCTGCTGTCTAAATATAACCCCAAACAGCAGACGGATGGAGACCTGCGCAGCAACAAAAGGAAGCAACTGCCAAGTGAAACGCTCTGCGCTCTGAGCCTTTTGCCAGACAATTTTGCCACAATTCACGGAAAACAAGCAGCTCTGCAATCATCAGTGTGCAGTTCTTGGTTTCTCCGGAATAAAAGCCATGGGTTTGCAGCTGATTTCAGGCAGTCCAAACAGAGGAGCTGTGACACCAGATCCATATGCCCTCAGCACCAAAAAAGCCCTGGCATAGCTCCTTCCTCTCTTCCTTCTGCCCTGCTGCTCTCCAGCATCACCTACCTTCCCTCCCCATCTGCCCAGCTCCCCAAAGATCATGAAAAGACACCACAATCTGTAAAATACATTAGAAGGTTTACTTACTGAATAGTAACTCAAGGAAAATTGCAGTTTATAATCCCCAGAGTACACTGTTCCCTCTCACTACACCAGCCACATGTTTTGGGGCGGATGCAGTGATTTCTCTCTATAAAATGAGCTGTTTGAAACCTGGCTTCAGACAAAGCAGCAAGGGGAGGCTCGTTCTGAGCACGGCGGGCCAGGGGGGCTTTGCAGCGGTGCTGCTGTTGCGTTAGCCCCATGAGCAATCCTTGAGCTCCCGGAGAGCTTTCCCCCCTGCACAAGCTGAATACAACACGCGGTAAATGGGACCTGCCAGCAGTCCCCGTTCCCTCCTGCAGCCCCCGCCGCCTGCTCTCTGCCTCACTCCCCTCGCACCGCGCTGCCCACTCCCCCGGTACGCACAGCCGCTGCACAAGCCCACGGCAGGTTCCTTGGCCGCTGTCTAGCAACAAACCCCCAAGCGGAAAGTCTTTCTGCTGGCAGCCCCCAAACGCCTCTGCTGCCGTGGCTCTGCCCGCACCAGCACAGTTTGGCGTCTCGACTGGTAGCAAAGATGCTCCCGCGGGCACCCACGCTCCCTCCGCTCCCCCGGCGCGGGGTGGAGGAGGTGTTTTGTCTGGGGAAAGGTTGCCCGGTTCTGGCCGCAGAGGCGTTGCAGCGGCACAGCCCGGGCTCGCTAGATGCCCACGTCCAGGTTGAGGAAGGAGACGTTGCTGTACAGCTCTGATGAGACCGAGCTGCTCCCCAGGGCACAGGTCCGGCCGGACAGCGGGGACGGGGTGTGTTCCTCTGCTGAATCTTCACCCTCTGTGCTCCTAAGAAAGTAAAAAATAAATAAAAGAGAGATGCTGTTTGCAAACTGCTTCTATTGCCCATGCCCCCGTGGCTCCAGCAGTGACCCGAGGAGCTGCCATCCCTCTGGACATCCCAAAAGGACCGTGGGGACAGGCAGAGAGCAGCAGCAGAGAAGACCCGTAAGGTCGGTGCTCCAGGAAAGCCTTTGCACAGGACAGTCCGTGTCTGCTGGTGGGTCACCGGCCCCACAAGGAGACCGACGGCTGCCGAGGATGCCCCGCTCCAGAGCCGGGGGGAGCAAAACTCCTCCTGTGCGACGTGCCATGGTCGTGGGCACAGGTTATGGGACACAGGGACCTTTTCCCCCACCTTCTTCAACCACAGGGAAGGGCATGAGCCTGCATGGGACTAACCTCGCTTGCAGCCGAGCAGCAGACGTGCAGAGCCAGCAGTCCCGGGCACAGGCACGTGCACACGTGTGGGCACAGGCCAGGAAAAAGTGCACAGAAATGCAGACAGCACCGGGGGCAAAGGAAATTTGAAGGCAGCTTGTGATGGAGCTGAAAACAGAGCAGGTGCCAGCGTGAGATCCCGAGGGGCTGGAGCAGTGGAGGTGTCTGGGGGTGCAGTGTCAGGATGCACACAGAAAGTGGGGTGCAGTGGGACAGGACCTGTGTCAGGACGCACGCAGAAAGTGGGGTGCAGTGGAGCAGTTCTGCTGCAGGGCAGGTTAGGGTGCAGCAGAGAGCACGGCACAGGCAGGGGAAGAGGAAGGAGAGGGAGCTCCAGGGGCCGGAACCACCGGGATGTCTCAGCTGCTGGGTGTTAGTGCGGGAAGTGGAGGGTTTTAGCTGGGAGTTCAGGACTGGACAGCAAAGATGGGCAGGAGACCGGCAGGATGCACCCATCGGGCTGTCCCCGTGCAGTGGGATGTCCCCCGGCAGCACCGCGGCGACTCACGGCATGGCGCTGAGCTTCCTGCGCAAGAGGTAGTCGATGACATCGGGGTCTGTCTGGAACAGCCTCCGTAGGATGTCACGCTGCATTTCTGCAGAGACCTGGGAGGGACACATGGACACACTTGTGGCACCTCCTGCTCCCAGAAGGACGACGAGAGGAGGCAGCCACGGACAGCACCAGGACCCTGGCTCAGGATGCACTCACAGACCCACTGTGCTGGTGAGGGGACAGCCAGACCCTCCCCAAGGTGCTGGGCACGGACCGAGGCGCAGCAGGGACAGCCACAGGGAGGAAGAGCTTCCCCCAGGGGTGCTGCACCCCTGGGACGGGACCCGGGGGGTCAGAGCCCCCCATCCCTGGAGCCCCCCATCCCTGGATGAACCCCAGCCGGACACAGCCCTGGTCTGGAGCCCCAGAGGTCTTGTCCCATATGAATTTTTATGTGACTCTAAAAGATGCTTTTGGGAACCTCAGGTTACTGCATCCCCGGGGCAGGATGAGCATCATCCTGATGGTCCAGATCACCCACTGCAGGTAGATCTGCTGTGATCCCGTCCTTCGCTGCCCTCACCTGCTCTCCCCACATCTCCCTGAGCCTGTGGCATCCCCACCCCACGCCATCCCCTTCCCTCTTCCAGGGTCTCCCATTTCCCCCTCTTCTCTCCCCCACCCCTGGGACTTTAGGGCAGGAGCAGTTGGCGGTGCCACTCCTCGGCCAGTTGTTCCCTGTCCCAAAAGAGCTCAATAGAGAAGACGGGACCCATCCATGGCATGACCCTCAGCTCTGCATTTACGATGCCGGTAATGAGCCATCCCAAATTAATATTACATCCATCACGAGAAAGGAATCATGTTTTCACCAGCCGACTCAAGTCACCTGCTGCTAAACGGGGCTGGGAACAGAAGAGACCCTTCCTCCCGCTGCCGCTAGAGCGGTGGGGAGGGGGAGGCGAGGTCTGGAGGAGCCACCCCAGGACAGCCCCACGTACCGTGAACAAGGTCTGGTGGTGCTCAATCAGCCTCTGCAGCACCAGGATGATGGCGGCGCTGTCCTCAAAGTTCACGGCACCAGCGTCTTTCTCTCCAGGCTTCTCCTTCTGAAGAACGTTGGGACCAAAGACGGTGGCCAAGTTGGAAACTGTCATTTTATTCCCAGGAATCTAGCGAGGGAGCGCCAAAGGGAATGGCAGGTTATATATGCACCGGCATGAGATGTCCTCACCCACCGAGAACAGACACACCAGCTGCTGGGGTGTTGCTCTGGGTCCAGTTTGGTCGTTTCCGAGCTGGTGGCAGGGCCAGCACGAAGGGTTTGTGGTGCTGGAGCACGTGCTCACCCCCTCCTTGCATCAGGGCCCCGTTCCCCTCTACCCCCGCCACACCAGAAGGTAACGATCAATATTTCCATATCTGCTCACAATACAGGACAAAGCCAGTCTCTCCGAATCACCGAGAGACCTGGAGCTCAAACTGTCCAAGGAAACCAAAATCAACCTCAATGCATGATGATAAGCCCTTCATGAAAAAACAGAATTAGTCCACAAAAACCTGCCCTATGTGCTGCCACGGACACACAGCCGGGTCTGTCTGGGGTTACGGCAACCCAGAAAACCCCTGAGCTGCCGGGGACAAGGGTTTGCCAACCGTTGGCTTTGGCCAAAGGATTCACCCTCTGGGCTTGCAAGAAGCTCCGCTTGGTTCTACTCAAGGACCTTTGATAACCCAGAGCCCTTCAGGGCAGCCTTACCTCCTGGCCG
>NW_010147763.1:0-23544 GCF_000699245.1 Pterocles gutturalis | reverse complement strand
CCAAACTATTTTATGATTCTATGATTCTATGAAGTTATGGCAGCAAGTTTCACATGCATCTCAACAGTTCTTGTTTTGCATAATGAGGACGATTATTTCTGGCTGTACTTATCATTGCTGGCAAAAGCGAGTAAAGTTAGACACAAAATTTCCATATATTAAAAGTTTTTAAAATGGAAAAAATGGTGTTTTGCAAATCTAGATAAAGTATATTATCTACATGTTCATTTAATACTTCTTTTTAATGCTATTTCCCTTTAACTACTTTGTTCACTCAATGCATTCATTGCCTGTGATGTCTCCGGAGGGAAAAACTAAATATTAATTCCATGTGTTTTAAATTCCACATTTGAGAATTTGCAGTAAGCTTAAAACGTCTTTGTTGCCTTGTAAATATTTAAAGAGAAAATATCATTACATTTAAACTCACAGAACTGATGTTATTTTACAGGTAGTTTAAGTTTTAATGTTTGTATGCTAATCTGTTTTGGTCATGAACACAAGATTCTTGGGCACTGGAAGATCACTAATACTTCAAGCACAACTTCAAACAGCACCAAGAAGCAGCTACTCAATTCCCACTATTTGTATGTGGAACAGAAATTGCATTTATTATAATCATGTTCTACTAAATAGTCTGGTTTGACAAACCAAATTTACTCTTGAAGGCATTTTAATACTGATGCTCAAACTGTCCTGCTGAGTTGAGAAAGTGCAGCAGATATGTGTTATCAGTCACTCCAACTAGCAGTAAAGTCACAGGCTACAAACCTGACGCATAGGCATTGAAAAATCTGCTTCTGATAACATGTAGTGGCAATGAGATGTCTAACACATTTTATGGACAGCCTTAAAAATTATTTACACTATATAATACAATGCAGTTCTATATATAATACAGTGCCAACTGCATACAGAAAGCAGATTTTTTCTTGGAGGAATATTACACACCTTTTGAGCACTGTGAACTGCTGAAGTGAAAATGCTACAAACAACTTTATGTTAATTCTATCTTACATCTTCAGGATGCACAGAACAAAGCCTTAAGAAAACAGCCATATTCAATATATATGCACATGTATATGTATAAATGTATATATGTATGAAGTCAGATATTCTTATTATCTCATTATTGTTTATTTTACCACAAATCTCAAGAGACTGCTAGATTTCATTTTCTTTTTAGACAGCTGAATAAGGAGACAGGTTAAACACAGGAAATATTTGACCCAAATAACATCAAACCACATCTTTTCCTGCTACCATTGTATTCAAGAGTATTTAATAAACTCAAGATTACAATAGGAAAACCACGTGATGCTAGCCTTTAAAATGTCTAGGCTTTTACTACAGACTTTAAAATTATTTTTATTCTTTCATAAAATTATCATACCAAAAAATTACACTCAAAACATCTTTTAAAATAAGAGGTTACATAACAAAATTTACACTTTTAGCTTTTTATCTTCTACAAATAGTACAAATGAAAATAGCCTTCAAGAAAGGCAACACAATACATTTTACAATATAAACAAGGAAATGAAGTAGAGAAATGAAAAACAGCTGTTGATAAGAATTCTGAGAAATAAAAATGAGATTATGCCAGTAATACATTATGGTCTCGAGAAACTGAATGCCAGAGGTTGGTATCAAGACACAAAAATCTAGCTGAATTAAAGGGCATGACTAGTTTTATGAGCATTAATAAACACACACTATTTACATAGGTTAAACTGAAGGAAATCAGTTCTTAGACTTGAAAGTGTTTGCAGAGTGAGTACATAACTTCCTCTCCCACTCACAGCACACAAACTGGTAAAGGAGTCCTGTGTTTGTTGAAACATTAGATACTCCCCAGAAAAAACATCTGTGTACCAAAGGGGCCCAAACAAATTCAGACAGGTTATGCTTTAAAATTGTAGTTGAAGTGTCAGGGGAAAAAATTCTGAAATTAGTATCATGTGAAAATAATTCATTTTTACATTTAACTTCTTCCCTACATGTTCATTTATTTCTCCCCTTCCCTCTGAATAAAATAATAAAAAAAAAATTGCACAGCTCTTCTCATGTGTCAAACCTCTATTCCAAATGTCAAACACTATCCTAAGTATTACAAGTATTGAATAAAGATGTAAACACTGGCTTGTCCTTAATTAGGCTTCATGGGGAAATTAGGATGCAAAGAATGGTATCGAGGGAATTGCCCAGACATGGGTTTTAACAATGCTGTTACTGCCCTCCCACAGTAACTTTTAACAAAACTGACTTCATTCCTCTCACAGTATGCCTTGCCAAGAAACGGATTTGAATAAAGGGCCCTCATTAGCAATGAAAGTTTGGAGAGTGGAAGTGCTTCTTGAACTTTGCATTGCTGAAGTACATGCAAGGAAAAGCACTTTGCTGAATTACTAACAGCGTTTGCACAAGCCAGTTGCAGCCTGCTGATCCTACTGTGTCAGCTGCTGCTCCGGAGTTCTTAAACTGCAACAGAAGAATAAACTTGTAGCATCCATGTGTTGATATGAAAGCTTAAGATGTCACCCTTCTCTACAACTATGGAGCTTACAGTGGCTATTCAGACCTTCTCAACACCTAGCTAGGCTCTGTAACATGCTCTGAAAGATGCCATGCAAAGGCTGATAAAATTATGCAATGAATATTCATGGTCAAACCTTCTTTACCTGTTCCCTGTTAGCTTCTGAGCAAAATTTAAGGTGCTGCTGATTCTTGAGTGCAGTGGTTACAGGCAGGAAAGTATCTAAGAGTTATTCAGGGTTGCTCAGAAAACTCCTTGCTAGTATTCAGAGGACAACTACCTTAGTGACAGCATAAAATATTTACAGTTTACTACTGACAGCACCACTAAACCAATCTGAAAATGAAGCATGTCATATCTACTCCAAGCAACTTTTGGATCCTAGAATCACAGAATGATTTGGGTTGGAAGGGACCTTAAAGATCATTTAGTTCCACCCCCCCTGCCATTGGCAGGGACACCTTCCACTAGCCCAGGTTGCTCAAAGCCTCATCCAACCTGGCCTTGAACACCTCCAGAGATGAGGCATCCACAGCTTTCCTGAGCAACAGAATTACAAACTAAGCTCTTGTAACATTACCTTTGTTAAGACATTTTTTATTCAGATTCTCAGGCCACAGCTGTACACCTAGAATAGGGCACCTAGATCCATTTTAGGAAATATGCATTATAGCACAGCTCTAAGAATTGAGTTTTAAACAAACAGGACAAGCCACAAACCTGTCTCCATGAGTCAGTAATCTTTAACAGCCAGAGGGTTCACACAGCATGGACTACCTTTCTTATAGCTAATGTAGCTACTGTTGTGCACTCAAGGCAAAAAGCAGAACTCAAGCTTCCTAACATTCAAAAAGCAATACTGAACCTAGGACACATGAACTCATTATGAATATACCAAATGTGCCTTGGGAGTGCCTAGAGAGGGACTCAGGATCACTCCTTCAGCTCAGCTACAAAGAGTTAATGTCAGGAATATGAAGGGCATGATGTTTGAATCTGTCTCTGATTAACGGGGAGGAGGAAGGACTCTGATACTGTTACACATAATTCACAGAAGGAAGAGACTACTTGAAAGCAGTTCTTGGCCAACCAGAAGGTAAAGCATGTTCACCGTCAGGCTCTGAGATGTGTTGATTCACTAGAAAACCCTCACATGAACATATTTTAGAAAATTCCTGTTCCACGTACTGATAAAAACAGTCTTACAAAGCACTGAAGTGTCTCATCTTCAGTGTACTCAGAAATCAGAAGCCAAAAGACATGAACTGGTTCTTCACTTATTTGATTTGGGGGTTTTAAACAGACTGACACAACATTAACCACTACTGAACACATTTTCCTGAACAAGCAGTGAAGGACTCTGCAGTGCCAGACGTGCCTACACCCAGCAACTTCACCAGCAGAGCAAGAGCACTGAGTGGACACCACAAAGAACCTGGCTGCTTATGAATACCTGAACACTACATGCATTGATCACTGTAAAATAAAATCCAAATGCAGAAAGCACCACCCCCAAGATTTTTTATTTACATGAAAAATATTACCTTAACCCCATAGGAGTTTCAACTAGATTAACAGAAGCCAGTAAGTTAAAAAGGAAAGGGGAAAAACCCAACTGACTTATGCCTTGTAATTGATTGTAGAAGCCCACTAGAGGATAATATACAGGGATTAGTTTGCTGCATACATCTGGGACTCCATTCTTGTGTCTCCTGTGCTTTCATTCGTCTCTTTTCAGACTACACTAGTGATTTTGTTCCTTAAAAATCCTTCCCGATAACTAAGACCATGCATGCCACTAACTCCTTCATCGCACAAGAACACACTGCAAAGAACTTCTGTCCTATATTCTTGTTTTTCCTGCAGTGGGCAATAGTTCAGTGGGGTTTCCATCACACTTGTCACTTATAACATGAGCTGGAAACCCTGTGTATCTCCCTTCTGCCCCATCTCTCTCTCAGTCTCTTGTGTCTCTTAGTCTTGCTGCTTAGTTGTGTCAGCAGAGTTATTCTCTACATAGATGGGGCCATTTTATAAAGTCTTAAAGAACGCATTTAACTTTTTCTGATCAACGAATAAGTACAAAGATGACTGAAGCTGGTAGGTTTCATAACTAAGAGAGTTACACACCCTTTTCCTCCCATTGGTTTTCCATTTTTCACCAAAATTATCAGTTTCTGTCTGTCAAATTGTGTTGTTCAAAGTAACTACCCTGTATCCAGAAGTGAATGACCGAAGACAACAACTTGAACACAGCACTTTGGACACTTTTAACTAGATAAATCCTTTGGTGCATGTATTCGATCTGCATTATACAGGCACTATTTACATTATTTGAGGAAAAAGAGCTACCTGGTGTTAAAGAGAAAAAAACTGCACAAAACAAAACCAAAAAAAACCAGTTTGCCTTTTTCTCTTTAGCAAATCCCAGAAAATATTTAGAAGACAGACATAAGTCAGAAATGGATATGGTCATGGTAGGTAGTTTATCATCCGGTAAGAGATTTCATTTCTTCTCACGGCTTACTCCATGTAACTTAGTGAAAGTGGAAAAAGATAAAGTAATTGCAAGCACAACCACAATGAAGGAAAAACAGTTCAGTTGTGTACTTACAAGTTTGGGTATTTATCTTTTTATCACTACCATTAATACAAACAGTGCATGTCTCATGACTAGGCTGAGAGTTCAAATCATAATGAAAGCAAAAGAGAACTCAAGAATGTCATTTCAGATAGCCAGCAAAAGAAAACTTCTGGTTTTTCCTCCCTTTATGGGTTTCCAAGCAAACAAAAAATATCCTCATCTTAAGTGTTTACATTGCATATTATCAAGGGGGAAACCGTTATATAAACACAGGAAACAGCATAATTGGAGCCCAGAATTAATTAAGAAAAAACAGATCCAGAATTCTAGTATACCTATGCTTCACAACATTTTTAATGGTAAATTAATATATTGACTACTGTGGTAACGGTAGATATTTTACCATGTTACAAATATCTTTGGCTTCTTAAACATTTATCACAAGTTTATTTTTGTGTTGCCCCCCCCCCCAAGTAATCTTCTTGTACTAGGAGGGAATCTTCAATTTAAGAAGCGAAGGGATCTCTGTTTCAGTGGAGAGTTTGTGTGGCTTTTTTCTTTTTACTTTTTTAAAAAATTCAACACATAACAGTTATCTGATTAAGATAAATCTTAGCAAATAAGCAAGAAGATTTACTTTACAAAGTCCCTATTTTAAACCTTCCCAGACACTTTCACTCTGCCTGTTAGAGCTACTTAAGAGTCACCCCAAATCAGTTCCGTATGTTTATTACTTTGTCTCTTTGCTTTTCCAAATCCTGATCTGTAAATTTTGCGGCCAGGCCTGTTTCCCTCACTGTGCAGATGTCAACAAAACTTCTCCAGAACAGAATGAATGCACCCTGAAGAGGCCTCCTTGTGAGGTCCATTATGACGTAAAGGGAAAGTTGGAAATCAATAAAAGAATAAATAAACACTTAACTAATCAAAATAAGAACTTTCTGACTTACTATGAAAAGTAAACCCAATATTTTTTAATTAGCACACATTATCCCTTAAGGGATGTTGAGCTGTCAGACTCACCACAGCATTCATTTTAAAAAGCTTAATTTGTCAGAATTCCTGAAGCTGACTTTAAATATGCTTTCCTCAAAAAACACAGAAAGGCAGAATGTAGGTGCCTTCTTCCTAGACAGAAGCTGGAGACATTAAGGCAGACAGACAAGCTGTTCTTTAGCAACTGACTTCTAAAAGAGATCAAGAGCTTGAGTGCTCCAATGGCACCAGCCACTCTTCCAAGTCCAAAACAAGAACAAACACCCCAAAATTTTAACTGAAACAAACAAAAGCCTCTAGATGAAAATTTAACAGTGAAAGATGATAATATGTGGGTGGAAATGTTTACAAGAGTTAGGATTTTATTTTAGATTTTCCAAATTGCCAGAAATGGTTATCTTTGTCTTAGTGGTCCATATATTTTCCCTAAAGAAACAAACAAACAAACAAACAAAAAGTGGCCCGCTACAGAACTTTCCATAGAAATTAAAATACTGAAATAACTCTATTTAGAGATTCACATAAAACGGTCTTGGGTATGTGTCATGGTTAATGCAGTTATTCTTAAATTCAACTGCAAAAGCAGTTATTCATGAGAGGTTGTCCAACTTCGGATTGTTTCCTCTCTTCTCTATAACCCCCACCTCAAAAAAGAGAGAGACAAAGTCTTGAGAAATACATGGTTGTTCTTAGCCCATTACCATGACTTGCATCTTTGAAATAAGTTACTAAACAATACAACAATCTGATTGACCATGGTTCAGGCTAAGAAGGATGCATGGTCACTGAGTAATAATACAAAATACTTACTCTGTTTCTACATTACATTTTCCAACACTTGGCTCAATCTCAGTTTGTGCCTTAGACACTTCTATTTTCCTTGGCAAAGTATTTCAGAATGTAGCTCATCCCAAGGAAGTTTTCCTGACATCCAGCCTAAATTCTTTCCCAATTTCTTCCAGTCAGATGATTGCCTTTTCTCAGCTGGATGACATAAACAGCATGCACACTTCCCATAGAACAAAATAAAAGATCTGCTAATGACGTACAAATGGGGAAGTTAAAATTCCCTCCTTTCAGGAACTCATGCAGAAAAAATACAAATGAGACCACACGAAAAAAACTGTATCAGATCCTGAGCTCATTCTTTCATCAACTCATTGCTATTACACTCAACAGGTTCTGAAAATGCCTAAGTAATAGTATGAGGATAAATACACAAACACAGTGCAGATGAAATTACACATACATTATCTACACATACACTTAGGTATCTGCAATCTTTTGAACAATTATTCAAACTCTGACAATGTTTACAGCAGTGTTTAATCCAGAACAGTAAATACACTGCATATTTTTTAATATGCACTGAAAAGGCTTCTAAAGGATGTACGAACTACTTCCACACAACTTTACAAAAATACTTTTGACATACTACTAATAGCTTGTGTAGGTTACAGACACTGGAAATGCACAGCCTTTTGTCATGATGGTGGCTTGAATATAAATGTTATCTACTATCAAAACTTCATTACTAGTATAAATAGACCCAGAAAACCTGTTTAATAATTATGATAGGGAAAACAGTATTATATTTTAGGTGTTACTAACTGCATCAGTTTTATAAGCTGATTTGGAAACTGGACCTTCCAAATTACATTAGATAGTGAATTACATTATCACAGCTTTGAAGAGACACCATATTCCTAGAATCGATGGTCCCGTACCAGCTTTTGCCATTTTTAGGACACTGTGATAGATTAGTTTTTACTGAAATTTTCTTCAGCCAGCTGGGTTGCAAATGTAACTTCCACTACCATGTTAAAGACAATAACAACTGTACCTCCTAATTATTAAAAAAAAAAAAAAATCTGGAAACTCTGCTCCTTTCCCATGATAGTCATTATCAGAACAAGTATTATTCTCAGTTTGCCACTTTGGGAACAGGTATCTAGGAAACAAATATCTGACTGCATGCCAATGAAATTCATTTCATACTAGCAGGTCTCCCTTAATGGAAGTCTCCCAGGATCACACAGAAAGCTACTACTAGCATTGCTCAAAATACAAAATGGAGCATTGCTCAAAATACAAAATGGGTGCACCTGAATATATATTTGGGATCCACAGACACTGCAGAGCTCAGACATTAGAAGTGGCTTCTGTCCTTAGAGATGGTTTAAATAAATATCCAAAGTGCTTTATGTGAAATCTGTGCCGGTTACAAGATTGATTCCCAAACATGGTGAGGTAACAAGCTTTAGAATGTGATAAAAGAAAGGCTCATACACAACTGAGCACAAAGTGAAGCTATACTCACCAACAACCTCATCATTTTTCCCATTTGCCTTCATATTTATTTTGCAACTGCCATCCACTGAGTTCTGTTTCAAATTAAAGAGTGATAGCTTGACAGGCAAGGTGAACAGTTAAGACCTGAAGTGGTTTACTGTTGATCTACCTACCTACTTCTTTAGCAGCCCATGCAATCACCTCTGTGAGAGGTAAAAATGCTTTTATCAGTGGCTAAGTGGTGGCTATTTGGACTAAGCAACTATGTATGCACCAGTTTATTAGCAGTCACATAATACCTGCCTGCTGCTTTTTGTGAGGCTGAGAATCGATTAAGCAGCCAGGTAGGATTCTGCTTGTAGTACAGCTGCCCCGCAGTCACTGTTTGTGACCAGTCTGTGCTACCTTCCAGTATGAAAATTAATTTTCATCTTCACAGACACTGCAGGTCTCCATGGGTCAATTCCAGTAATGGCAAAAGTGGGGTTAATAGCTACTAATCTCTACTATCTATAACTATTAGGAATCACTTTGGATTATATTGTGCAGCTGCTGTGAAATAAAACACTGGGAAAGGCAGTCTGACAGTGAAAAGCTTTGCTTCTCTGCCATGTCTGGTTCCTGACACAAGAGCCATGGCAATATCCAAACAATCCACTATTAGTTATCATCCAATACCAACAAGAGCAACCCCCTCAAAATCATTGTTTAAAAAAAATAATAAAAAATAAAAGCTGGTGCTGAGGAAACTAGCTACTCTAAGAGACTAATATAATTGGAAGTTTTATTTTGTTTTAACAACTATTTCATGAATGAAAATGTCCAGGCATAAAGCCAAAGTCAGCCAAGCTGTTTGTAATGGTACAGTGCCCAGGAACTGTTAACGCCGAGATTGGAAGTATGTATACTTTCAGGAAATAAAAGCACGTGTATGAACATTTAAGATATTTTCTGAAGAAAGGTAAGTTAGCCATAGATTTGAACTATTCAGAGATAAATGAACTTCATAAATGCAGGATCCATAGAAAATCTTTTGATGTGTCCATGCTATTGACAGCATTTAATGTTTTGTGTGTATAGCACTCTGGTATCCCAACAGAAATTTAAAGAGCAAATTAGAAATGCTCAATATAGCTGTTCAGGCTAATTCCTCACAACCACAGGAAAAGGTCATGACGTTCCTTTAAAAAAAAAGTCATAACAATAAATAAACTAATACGAAAATACAATATATGAAGTTATAGAAAAATTTAAATTGATTTCATACTGTGAAATGTAATTTTAGAGCTGCAAACTTATAAAGTTTTACTGATAACTGACACACAGCAAAATGTTCAGAGATTATTTAAGCCTCAAATGCCGAAGAATTATAATTTAGAAGGTTCTGACAATTGTCAGTGGTGAAAATTGAACACAAGCATGTTGGGAACAGCACACAACATTAAGAAAAGGATGCAGGAAATGGGATGACACATGTCATGACAAGACATTTAGAGCAAAAGGGCGAAAAGTAGGACCAGGTACAGGTTTCCTAGTCTTTCTTCTGTTCTCATGCAAATATGACTAACAACATAAATTAATTTAGAAAGCTCTCATTTAGCTTGTAAAAAGATACCAGCATAGTGTGTCAGCCAGCTTAGGGGGAGAGAAAGGTTTAGCACACTAAAGGTAGCCTTTTACTGAAGGACGGGTATCCAAAGAAGGAGCTCTCACAATATTTTAATCTTTAAGGCTAGCAGACTCCATGGCCTCATCATTCAAAACCTTCTGCAGGACCAAGTGACATGGCTTACAGATTTCTGCTATAATTTCCTTTTACCACCAGAAAAATATCCTCTTTATTTGGCCATAGCTACTTTTAACAACAAGGCTGCAACAAACATTGCACTGAGAGATAGATTTGCAGGCACGTATTTTGGTGGTCATGCTAGCTTAAGGAGAGTTTGCTGATCTTCCATTACTGCTTCAAGCTCTCTTTGACTTCTTCCTTTGCCCTCTGTTGTTGTGATGCTGAAACAGTCTATGGCAACATGGTTGAAAATAACCAGTAGAAATTTTGTTTTGTTTTGCTTTTAGTCAGGTCAGTTTTCTGAAGTGGGTACGTAATAAATTGACACTGCTGCCAAAAAACCAGACAAAACTGTTAATCTGTCTCAGTCCTAGTTCAAAGTAAAAGCATTTGCTTGGGGAGAAGCATTTAAGAAAGTTTGTAAAAATAACAATAAATTGAGTTTCTACAGATATTTGAAAAGAATTTAAAAAGCAATCTAAGTGTTCTGCAAGCCCTAAGACAAGATCCTAATAAACACTTCAAACTAAACATCTTTGTGTGTAACACAGCTACAGGCTCATGCAGATTACACAGGTTCCCCAAGGGAGGATATCAAGCTGCCCTGACTTTAAAAAACATAATTTACTTGCATTCTTTTGAAAAGGGGGTTGTTTTTATTTGTTGGCATTTGTTTTGAATACAGGCATCTTTTTTTCTACATACCTTTTGGTACATAAAGTGCTTGTGTTGTTTTCTATTTTTAATAACCAATTAAGAACAAAAAATACAGGGGATTCAAACTATTGCAGAGATCAGACTAAATGAAGAGAAAATATAAATAAGTTGTTTGTGGGAATTAAGTACCTTTTCTCATACTACTGGAAGAAGTGAGATAATTCAGAATCCATAAAAAATCTAAGAAAATGGTAGATTGTCAGATAACAGCATGTTCTGACATTATTACAGCTAGTAATGGGTACAGCACATACTACAAGCAACTCCATTCCCTCCCTCTGCAGTCACAAAATAAATGCACAAAAATTGAAGGCTATAAGGTTGTCAGATCCAGCAAAACTCACATTCCTTTAAAATACTAATTTAGAAGTGCAAACATCATTCTCTTTTCTCAGTCAACAGTCATCTGAGCAGACACTTGGTTAGTGTTGAAAGCCAAAGTGTCTAAAAGCCAAAATAGCAACTACCTGCACTTCTGTGAAGACTAAAATGTCATTACAGTAAACTCATTCCAGCCACACTACTCCACGAATGCCTCTCAAAACACTTTGAGAAGCTGCTGTCCTGTAATGCAAGATCACATGCATCAAACCACAGGCAACATGAAATGAGGAAATGAAATTGAGAACAAATTAGATTTATAAAATGAGAAGTAGCAAGTGGCTTTTCAACTAACCCTTCATTTTGCACTTGTACTGAAGGGAGGATTTAATCTCTCTGTCTCTCGATGATACTCTTCAAAGTTGGGAATGGCAAGCAATCTCATTTTGTGAACATTCTCTCCTAATTGAAAAATACTGCAAAGTAAACCAGAATTTTTCAGAAATCTGGCCACGTGTTACTGTTTTTCTGACTGTTTTTCAATAATCACTTCCTATTCTTAATGCAGTTACTGCTGATTCGTCAATTAAAAACTGCAGAGAACGCTCCTAAGGCACCAAGCCAGCTCACCAGGACACTGTTACTAAGAATCATGGGACTGTTTACAGCAAGCTGTTAAATCTTTTCATAAAATGCTTCACAGACCAAAGACTCCCTATAATAATTTTATATTGTAATAAGGAGCAACCATCCTACTAGCACCTTCCTAGTCAGATATCCATAGGGAGGTAAGTGCAAATACAAGCTCCTTGAATATAGAAAGCAGGAGAAACTCTAATAGTTAACTGAATCAATTACATTTTAAAAATAAATGGATTTTCTCTATTTCCATTCTCTGCAGAAAACTGAAGAGCAAATACCCTAAGGACACTAATTATCAGGGCCTTCTTACTAAGGCTTTGTATACAATTTGTACAAGATGTTATAGGTACATGAATGTTAAGAAGTCTTGTAAAGAAGGACCAGAGGTAGGGAAGCCCCTTACCTCCACTTCCCTTTCCTTTCATCTTGAACAATCATCCCAGGTCCTACTCACAGCCTCTTGGCCCCATCAAGACAGAGAAGTTCTCCCAGTTGTTTGGACTAGTATGCATTTTTAATTGGGAAAGTTCAGAAATGTCCATGAACACATATAGACATTAGACATAAATTACATTAATAATGACAGAACGTGAGCTGTTTACTTTTACTATTCTGTAATTTTATTTTCAATTGAGCAGAAATGCTAATAAGCATTCACTGAACACATATATTTCTGTACTTAAGTGGCGCAGAGAAAAACAGCAAACAGGATTCCTTCTATCCCAAGACACAGTAAGGGGGAAAGCTGCATTGCAAGTTCTCCCTCAACAAGAACAAACCAACGGATCACGTTGCAGATCTGCTCTCTAGGAAGCCTACGTGAGAGAAATACACCTATCACTTCTTGATTTCATTTATCAGTCATAGCGGACACAGATAACATCCGTAAGCAAGTGAAGGTATCAAAGAAAGATTTTAGTATCTTTTGATAGCAAACATGTCAAAGAAATTACTATCTTCTTGATAGTAATTCTGGCCCAGAAAGTCATCGTTTTCCTTGTGTGCCCTCATCTGAGAGGAAGGAGCTGATAGAAAATCAGGGTCAAAGAAATTATTTTTTGAGCTGGATCACTTCTCCAGTTATCTTCACTACACAGTCACAGAAACACTTGTACCAACATAATGGGGAAGACTGGACATTTTCTTAAAGGGTCTAATAAATACTCTACAAGTATGCAAATAATATGAAAACGAAAACATTCTTCTGGGTGTTGCTGAACTCCACTTGAGTTACCTCCCAATTTTTACATTGACAGCAGTTAGGAAACAAAGCTGACTCAGATTAGAGGCAGAACACTGGTTCTGAAAACCATTCATTAGTTAAAATTTTCTGTAGCGCAATTCCTCCAACCATCCTCCTCAGAGCTAAAACACACAGCACAAAATCGTATACTGCTGCTGACTACATTCTCTCTCCTCCACAATAACGTCCAAGGCTAACAGGCAAAACCCTCAACAAAATAGTATTACATATTTTTAAAATGAGAATTGATATTACATTATGTAAGATAATGACAAACCATATTTTTTCTCCAGAAGAGAAAAAGGAAAAACATAAGCAAAAATTATTCTATAAACTAAAACAAATAACTTAGCATCTTCCACAAAAAAAATGAAGATTCACCCAAAACAACCATCTAGAAGGTAAAAATTCACACATGTCCCAAAAAGAAACATAGGCACACACTGTCAGTAAATTACTTTTCAAGCATCTACTTAAAGCTGACAATAAATGAAAAGTTCCCATTTCTCTCCATAGACATAGTGTGAGTCTAGACTGGAAAAACGTAGATGACTATAGCTTACACGAAACCACAGGTTCGGTAAATTTCACCTGTATAGACAAAACTTCCTCTTTTCACAGTTTGAGATCTGAGACAAACTCCAGGAGGACGAAAGGGAAGCAGGAAGACAGCAAGGCTGAAGATACTCTACTAAGCTCTCCAACATTAGGAAGTATCCATGGCTTGTCCAGAGGCTTCCAGGAGCAATTTACAGTAAAAAGGGATGAAGCAACAGTCACCGATCTCTGCACTCAGAGAGGCACAGCCATCCTTAAATGTTGCAGATTTGGGTTTCTTCTAGCAAAGCAACTCAACACTTTTGTGATCTTAGATGTTTCCCCAGACCAATCCTTTGCATCCCAACTTCCCTTGCTTAGAAGGCAAAAGAGGACTAGGACACAATCTGCTGATGCGTTGCCCTACCCTGCAGACCTTTCCTGTCTAATTCCAGGCAAGAAAAAAATCATGCTATTGAGATTTAGCACTGACACCTCTACCCCGTATACAGAATGAACTCCCTGGTGATGTACTCAGTAACAGGAGAACAAAGGAGGAGGTGGTTTTTTTCTTTTGTTTTTTTCACTCATTTCTCAAGGTGTTTGCAAATGGCTCAGATCAGGAAGTGGAACAGAAGAGTCTCTGATAAAAGGCAAGGGGAAACTGGGTAGCGAGCACGGTTATAGTGACTGAAATGTTTAGTTATATTTGAAGTGAGACTTGAAGTGTTTGTTTTGGTTAGTTCTTAGGAAGCAATACTGACAACTATATCAGCAAGGAAGAAAAACAAAACAAACCTTTTTTCAAAGGGTTGAAGAGTTAACCTGTTCCCGAGGGCTAGCAGGTGCCGAGATATGTCATTGCAATTAATGAATCCGAGGCCTCTAGATAACATACATCTAATTTATTTGAACTAAAGCTACTCAGAGAGTCCTCCTTGTACACAGTCTCTTCTTATCCTGAGCTTCCAGGTGTCTAACCTTCCCTGTTGCCTATCTCTGTATCTTTTCTAGTCTGTATAATGCTATCTGACCAGAAATGCATATACCAAGTATTCAAAATGGGGGTTCATCAAAAAGGTTTATGAAGGTATGGGGTAAGTTTTCAATAATTTTCCCAATGATTTCTAAAACTTAGCTTGACTGCCAGTAGACAGTAAGCACTGATGGTCTAAAGAAAAAAAAAAAAAAAGCAAAAAACTAAAAACAACGAACAAAACCACTCAAATCAGTATTTTTCTGTCTTGCAGAATTCTATTTACCAAAGACATGGATTTCTTCTGCAATTAATATCAAATATGTAGCCTACTATACCTGGGGTAGAAGGAAGAAGAGAGGAAGAAAATAATAAATAAGTAAATGCAAAAATAACTTTTCTAACAAAATAAAATAACTCTATGCTGATTTACTGCTCCTTGTTCAGTAGGAAGCTCAATTACTTAGTAAATGGGTATTTCCAAATTACTAGTCTGACGCACAAATTCAGAAAGCCCTTCCAAAGAATGCAGGTTAACAACACAGTATATGCTACCTTTATTCCTCAATAGGATATGTACAGACTGTTTTAAGTGTAAGTAAAAAAACCAACGCCTCCCAGACCATATTTGAGGTGCTTTTTAATTAATTTAAAACAGTAAAAATGGGGAGGTGACCCAACGTAACAAACAAACAAAAAACCCCTACCACATAAAAAACCAGTCCTAATTGCAAAGAGAGGAACCCCTCTTATTTGTGGTTTTGTTCCTTCATTGGTAGTAATATGCTTTCAGATATTCTCCTTGCAGGCAGATTCCTACCAATGAGATTAATTTACAAGCCAAAATTTATATGAGAGGTGAAAAGCACTGAAAGTAGTTACCAAGTATATCAAAACACCATCATACACTATTTTTTGTCATTTTAAGAGAAAGCCATGTGAAACAAAATGCTAGGTGTATGCTCTGCAGTCTCGGGGTGCTAGTATGTGATTTTATGTTTTCTCCCTTTTATAAACTGAATAATAAGCAGCACCTGTGGATAAAAGACTGCTTATTCTTCTGATGGAATCTGTAATCCTCTTCACATTATAGGGAAAAGGTTAATTCTGCTCAACAACATGCTGTGTCCTTCGGTATCTGATTTTATGTACCATTCCACAGATAGTTGGTTTTAATAGTTCATTTATTTTTCTTCATGAGCAGCTTTTGAAACTGAATATTTTGATGCTTTCCCTGGAAGCAGATAACATCGGACCCCTTGTGTGAGGGTAAATACAGAGCCACAATGAGAACATCCAGTTAATGCAAAAGTCCACAACAATGAGATACTCTCTGAAGAATGAAGATTATGAGATACAAAGAGACAGACGTTAGAAAGAAAAATATTAATTGAGCATAGTATTCAACTATCCACTTCAGAATTTTTGTACTACCCCCTGAAGTATTTAATATTGGTCAGGAATTCAAAGTAACTATACACATCTCACTCATTCACGATGCCAGGGAGAAAAGCTCTGGGACCATCCATCACTTGCCAGCAACCCATAAAATCTTGGGTAAATAGTAAGGAATGTAACAGTTAAGAGGTCTATTTCAGTTCAGGATTTAGTTAACTTTCAGAAATAATCAGGGAGTTACATTCAAGATAACACTCAAGAGAACATGTTCAATGCTTAAAATTCATAAGGGATCTCAAGGAAGAGGAAATCAGTAGTATGAACCAATTCACCTATTCTTGTGTCAACACAGCACAATCCTATGAAAGGAAAACAAATTACTATTTTATATCACTCCTAGTACACCGTTTGTTATGAATTTTACTAACAATATTAAATGAATATAGAAACATAAATAATGTATGAATGTCTAAAATAAAAAAAGCATATAACTTATTTAACATAAACAACGTAAATTCAGGAAAAGTGGAAGGAAATTATTTTAAGTAAATTCCCTTGATATAGATCCAAATATTCACACGAAATTAAATTATAGGATCTCTATTGCTCCCTAGGTTATTATTTTACATTCCCTGGCGGCTTGTTGCTGAAGTCACTGGAAACGTAGTGGGGATGAATCTGACTTTTTATCCTATTGGTATGATACTTGTAAAACCCAAGAGCCAGAGTTCTTTGGTTGGGTTTTTCTGATACATATTTTACCAACAGCATTATTAAATTAACAACAACATGAAATGACAGATATCAAACATAAGGCATTGTATCATAGAAAAGGGCTCTTTTGCAGGTTACTTTTTCCTTTATTTGCTTCTTAAGGGGAAATGCTTGGTGCATGACCTCTGGTTCCTCTACAACTACTAGTCAATTTTTCAGCATCAGGAAATAAAAGACAAGGATAAAAGAAACTGACTTATAATAATCACCGTATTATTGCTTCTGCCAATAATAATGGCTGCAAAGCTTTGGACAACAGAATATTTATTTATGGGATACAGTTTTATTTAACCTTACACTTCAGTGTTTTCCCCAGTAATTCTGTTCATAGTATCTCATTTCATTAGCTTCTTCTAAAGAAAACTAGTTCCTTTTGGTCCTTTATGCAAGAAGGACAGAATACTTGCTAAGCACCTCTCAAACTATTTCCTTGACCACTGGAAACACTTAATTAACATCTTTAGAGGGCAACAAGCACTCTAACATACCTCTCTGCAGTTCACCAAAACTATCAAGTAATTTTACTCTTGAAGAATTTAATAGGCATCAGATGAGAAGTAAATTGGTGGTATGAATATATACTTTCCATATTCAAATCTGATTCATGCACTCATAAGCCTGCTTATAAATTAATAATATAAAATTCAAGGCAGGGAAACAAGATCATTAGCTGGTAAGTAAAATTAACATCTGTCATTCCATACTCCTATACAACCAGCATTTGCTGGTAAAATACTGTCTTTATTGAAGGAAGTGGTAAGTGGTATGATGAAGCGTATCCATAAATAGTCTCAACACTGGCTAGCTGTTTTTCTCCAAGCCTTCCATAAAATGTTAAAAAGAACAAGCTTTTTTTAAAACTTTTGCAAGTTTTCTCTTCTTATGCAGAAGGAAATAAAATTCTTAAAGACCTGCATGCCCTGTCTCAAGCTTTTCAGCCAGCTGAGAACTTTTCCTAAAATCGTCGCTATTCTAATTGGCTGGCTTGAAGTGCTTCCAGAAAAAGAATCAGTGTATGCATAATGCTCCATATTTCCTCACAAATAGGCAAAAAATGTTCTTAAGATTTCACAGTTAAATCACAAGTTTGTCAAGTAGAAAAAGTCTTATTACTAGCAATCTGTTCACCATATAGCACAGCACGCTGATCATCCTGGATCCAGGATCCAGGGACCTCTGGATTCTATGATGGCATGCAGAAAACTGTGGTAAGAAAATGAGAGAATAAAAACCAAGCATCTTTAACAAAGGTGATACTTTAATAGTTTAATCCCAATAATAATTAAATAAATTCCACCAACAGGCAGATCAAACTTTTCAAAACCACAGAAACTCTAAGTTTGATGAATTTTCTTATTCAGATATCACTACCATGACAACCGTGTGTCCTCAATGCTCTCAGCACGAGCATTCAGTTTGAAGAACAAACAGGGGCTATTTCAAATTCAGTGAAAAGCTGGATGCAAATAATTTGCCATCAAGAGCAGCTTCTTCACACATGGATACTATCTGTCACTTTGTTTACAATTATTTGATGATTGCATTCTACTAAACTTACAGCCATTTGTAAAATATTTTTTTCCATGAGACTGAAATCTCACCCAAGTCTCGACCTTGCATTGGGATCCAACAGCTCAGCTATACAATCCATGCATTCCCACTGAAGTCATACTTAAATAGAACAAAAAGTATCTTTCTGACTGGTCTTTTTTCACTTAATAAAACTATTTTTTTTCTCCCCTTTTACTCTAATGGCCTTCCTACAAGATACAAAGTAAAACGTTACATGGAAAGTCCAAATTATAAACCACAGAGAGGCCAGAAACTTCTAGAAGTGAAACAGGTAGTGAGTCCTCTGAGAAAAAGAAAAAAAAAAAAAAAAAAAAAAAAAAAAAAAAAGAAAGAAAGATAAAATAAAGGAAAATTATGTATATACATTGCAAAAGACGAACCAGTCTGAAAACCAAAACCTTCACGGTTTGCATTGCTTTGCCTTTTTCTACTAATTAGCTCACAATAATCTTTAACCTAAACTGGAAAGCTACTAATTTGAAACACTGTGTAACTAAGTAATTACTAAGTGTTCTGGTAAGCATCTTCCATTTACCCAAGAAAAAAACATTTAGCGTGACGTAAAAAATTTGCACTTTTACAGGTTTAGGTGATATTCACTATGCAACTGTACCACATAAACGGTTATGATTTTGCCACTTTAAAATACTTATGTGAGCAGAAATAGGGGGAGACCAAATCTATGGTTATTTACTCCTAGGACTAAAACAAGTTTATGTAAACCTCTTCCTGGATTAATAAATTTGTTCCAATCTGAGTCAGAAAATCCTTTTCCTCACCTCTCTATGTACTCATAAGAGGAAATAAAACAAGGACAGACATAGTTATTGGATGGATTTGAGCTAGTTAAACTTTCACAACATCTAAAAATCCCCCTACTGAGGTTAATATTTATTTCACTTCTTTATTAATGATTAACTTCCAAGGAGATAAAAAGGTAGTTTCACATAAGTTAGCTGGTGTGGAATATTTTTAAAAAGACTTGTACAAAAACACACTCAAAGCTTCTTTAACAAAGCTACATCTGAATAGAAATATAAACACAAGCTTACTGTAGTCATCAGTATAGAAACAAAGGGAATAAGAATAACATAACAAAGGACATATCTGACAAGTCTGATCTATTTTGTATTCTGCAAGAGTTTCTCAGGGGTAACAAAACTGGTTTCTCTTCTTACCATTTATTTATCATATTCCGGGATTACTAGAATACACTCACTAGACAACACTCAAACTATTTCATGAAATAGAAACACCAATCTACATTTCCACTATAAGCTCTTTGTTTACAGTTTACTGTATTGCTGTGCCTTATGACTAATAAGACAAGATGAGGAAAAGGAAAGATACAGCAGCATTTAAAGGTTATTTTGGGTTGGGGAGCGTGGAGGGAGGAAACTGTGAGAAAGTTTTTAAATGGGTGCCAAAGTATTTGGTTGAACAGTCCATTAAAAATTGCTGCAGTCTGTGCTAGGGCATTTCTGCCTTTGCAGAATCAGTGAGTCTTATGAAATACTTAACATTCACTACACTGATGTAAAAATAGCACTTCAGGAGGAATAGAAAAAAAGGACTATTTTACACAACAAGAGGCCGAAGACAATATATTACTGCCAGCAAACTTACCAGTCGTCTCCTCTCCTCTTCAACAGCAATCAGGAGCCGAGCAAACTCTTTCAGTGACTGGGCTGAAAAGAAAACAGAGAAAAAGAACATCCTCGTCAACATGACATTTTAAGACCAGATGAGTCCGTTACCTGGATTGAAGTTGTAGTGATAAGGTACTGTTCTTATATAGTACTTCACTGAAATCAGTAGTCATTAGATGAGGCAGAGACTGAAGCAAGCAGTGGGTCACGAGCAGGTAAAAACAAAGGAAAAGAACTTGAGTCTTAAGAGTCGTGTATTTAAAAAGCAATTTTTAAAATGGAATATGATTTTCCTGACATGTATGAAGATCAGTCTCAAAACAAAGAGTTTTACAATCAGACACAAAATTTACTTTAGCACAGAAGGAGCAGAACGAAACTGACAAGAATCACAGAATCTTAGAGATTGGAAGGGACCTCAAAAGACCATCTAGTCCAATCCCCCTGCTGGAGCAGGAACACCTAGATCAGATCACACAGGAACGCATCCAGGCGGGCTTTGAATGTCTCCAGAGAAGGAGACTCCACAACCTCTCCGGACAAGAAAAAAAAAATCTTGAATTCCTTCTATTAAAGTGCGGCAACAAATATTCACAAGAACTACGAAAAAATATTCAGGTAAAACTTTGAAAGTCAACTTTTTAGAAGAAACGCATTACTCATACCAACTGTTCAGGTTTAGCAGCAATTCGGCTTTATGTTTTGAAAGGACAACCACTCAGGCGATGAGAACAGATGATTCATTTATAAGTAAGCTTTGAATTCTGTTACAACTGTGAGAGGGTCTTTGCTCAAAACTGCCTTGAAACTTAAGTCAAAGGGCTACAGTGGGTGTCAACAGAAACATAAGTATTAATCCATAAAACAGGGCCAAAAAGGCAAAAGCATTCCAAAAAGTCTTAAGGCTTTATTCTCATGTAAGCCAGTCGTGCACATCTCCCTAGAAAAATCTATCTTTCCATTTATATTGCTCTCTCAAGGGCATATGGGTTTTTCAGAATTCAGCATCGCAGTTCCACAGACAAAAATGCCAGAGACGAATCATGTGAAGAGAAATAAGTAGCTCTTTTTACTTTCCCCTCATGCATCTAGAAGCAATTGCTGCCAATGACAGGATGCTAAATTTTATGGTTTAAAGCTCTAATCTCAGAATGCAGACTCATAAATCCTACAGCTTCTCACAACAAACTTGAGGCAATCTAAATCATCTTCTAAAGAGGGAAAAAACAACAAAAGAAAACTTGTAGAATTTTTCAAAAGAACAGGCTTGAAAAAGTCTTCACAGTTAATCAACATATGAGAGTATGCTAACAGAACTCTTGTTCTCCTAGCTATTTTTCCATCTTCTTCAGTGTTTTTACAAAATGTGTCACTCTTAAGTAATGGGGCTTCATCCCCTCTCAACTTCCCTGAAATATTTAAGGAATTAAGTGCATTTTCTAGAGAATTTGTTATGTTCCCATATTTTCGAAGAGAGAACCAGGATTTAGCTTGCCTTAACTGTCTTGTCAGCATTCACGAATTGCTACTTAGTTTTTGGACCATACCCAAACCATTTTTATCCTTTATCCCATCTGGATGTTGCAGAGGTCACCTTTGCATTCTTCTTGCTCTCTTTTAACTTTTACAGCTGAAGAAAACTTCAATGCCTGCTCCAATTTCTTCTGCAAAACCTTACATAATTTATTTTTTGCAACTGTAAAGCTACAGTTGACGTCTAAGTCATTCTTTGCTGAAAAGTTCTTTTTTCCCTGTTGTCACTCATGAGCTCTTTGCTTAGTCCTAATAAACCTGGTAAGTTCAATGTCTATCCAGCTGCATCTCAAGCCTTTTCCTTTAATATTTTTTCCTGAGAACATGAACACCAGAAAGTTTTCCCACTTTGAGTAGAAAAAATTCTAGGCTTCCTGCATAAACTTCTGAATTCCTCAACTCCAGCTTACCAGCTGAGCCTTTCGGTTACTTACCAGCTCAGCCTTTATCAGAGTTACATCTTGAGATCAACAGCTTCAGTTTCCTATTCCCTGAATTAACTCAGTCTCTTAGAGTCAGATCAGTATATCCTATCGGTCAAAAACAGGTAAAGAAACAGATGATGAACTGACTCGTTAAGTTACCTGAGAAGAAATCTGCTGAGTGTTACATTTAAGAACATCTGCATACCCATTATGAAATCCTAAAAACTACATAAACAATGGGCCAAACACACAGGGCCAAACTATTTCTTATTTTCACACAGATATGCCCCAAAATTTAACAAGAAACTATCCCTTACTGTAGAAAACATGACAGAGCCAAGCTACCCTTTGCACACATGGTAGACTGATTCTTTACCCACCATTAAAAAAAAATCTTTTCAAATAAACTAGATAAAAATATTGTTTGAGTTTTATTACATATTCAGGGAATTAAGATGCACATCAGAAAAACAGCTGACTTTCTAGTAAAGCCAGTAAGAGAAATTGTTTCCAGATTATTTCAATGAAATAACTGGGCATTTTTAACCACAAGACGATGTGTTACTGAAATCACATGTTAAAACTCCATTCCCCATCCTTATTTTTATTTTTTACTGTGGAGTCACTCACAATGACAGAATTATGTCAAGGAAAAATGAACATACCAAGCACTATACCTTTGTGAGGACAGCAGATCCAGAATCTACTGAAATTTAAAGTTTTCCCTGCCCACATCAACGGTACCCTTACGGTATTCTTAAGTTTCTGATCACATCATTAACACAATCCTTAATATAACAAGCAGGGTTGTGTAGCCTGGGAAGAATACAGGGGCGTCGTCTGGATGTGTAGAGATAGGATCAGGAAAGCCAAGGCACAGATGGAGTTGAACTTGGTGAAGGATGTGAAAAATAACAAGAAGGGGTTCTACAGGTACATAGGCAGGAAGAGACAGGCCAAAGGAGAGCGTTCCCCCTTTGATAAATGAGAAAGAAGAACTGGCTTCCTCAGACATGGAAAAAGCATAGGCACTCAATAAGTGCTTTGCCTCGGTCTTCACTGGCGGTCAGGCTTCCCATGTCTGTCAGGACCCTGAACCCCTAGGTGAGGGTGAGAGGAGCAGAATCCCTCCAACAGCAGAACAAGTCCGAGACCACCTCATGTCCCTGAATGTCTATGGGGTCAGGGTTCTGAAGGAGCTGGCTGATGTGGTTGCTGAGCCACTCTCCATCGTATTTCAAAAATCATGGCTGTCAGGCAAAGTCCCCAGTGACTGGAAAAAGGGAAACATTACTCCCATTTTTAAGAAAGGGAGAAAAGAAGACCCGGGGAACTACAGGCTGGTGAGCCTCACCTCTATGCCTGGGAAGATCATGGAGCAGATCCTCCTCAAAGCCATGTTAAGACACGCACGAGACCAAGAGGTGATCCGAGACAGCCAACATGGCTTCACCAAAGGCAGATCTTGCCTGACCAATCTGGTGGCCTTCTATGCTGGAGTGACAGCATCGGTGGACAAAGGAAGGGTAGCTTACCTGGACTTATGCAAAGCCTTTGACA
>NW_010147762.1:0-610 GCF_000699245.1 Pterocles gutturalis | reverse complement strand
TCGCCCTCCCAGTTACCAAACGCTTGGAGCTGGGGGGAGGGGGCGAATCGTTAAGAGTCACTTAAAAAGGAGCCACCACTGTAACCCCTCCCTTGCCCAGCAGCAGGCTGGAAGCCAGGGGAACACTTAGCAGTTGCTTAAGCAGCCATTACGCCCCTCCCTGCTACCAGACAAAACCATAACAGATGTCTACAGAATACTTTACATAATGAAATCTTGGTTAAGGGACTTTTCCACAACACACAATTTAGGATTTCTTTGCCCACAGCTGACAGTTGTTAGTATAGCAAATACAAGACGAAGAATTGAATGGAAGGAAAAATACTATGTGACTGTTCAGGGCTTGAATCTGATAGAGAGAGATATCAGAGGGCACAGAAGGTGATTATAGCCTTGCAATGCTAGGCTACATATGATGGTACAAAGTTGTATCCTGCAGGGAAGCCTTCAAAGTGCCTACCAAAATCCATAGAGAAAGCCCAGGAAAGATCTGCATAGTGTTAGGTTGGCGTTGTTTTACAGTTGTGGGCAACTTATATTATTAAGGGACTATGTAATATCTTTGCAATTTAAGTGGCTGGAAGCTAACCTTTGATTTGAACTGGGTGCA
>NW_010147761.1:0-6720 GCF_000699245.1 Pterocles gutturalis | reverse complement strand
CTATCCCAGCTGGACCCAGGACATTAGCCTACGTCTTCATTAATGACCAAAAAATGTAGGAAGCGTCAGTGAAGACTCACATATGAAACAGAGGCACTGGGAAAACTAGCATGATGGCCAGAAGAATAGCAAAATTATTCACATTGTAAGATGCAGGCTGTTATTCTGAAGAGACTGTAATGTGAAATATATACAAAGTACATATGAGCAGAAAACTGAAAAACAGTGATGTTGAAAGTACCTAAAACCTATCAATATCCTGTCAATGTGACAAGCTTCATGTGGCAGAACCAAACCAGATCCTATTAAAACATAGCTCACATCCTGCAACGTATGGGAACAGTAATGCTAGGTAAGGTAACGATAAAGAGTCCCTCCCCATCTCTCCTGTAGGCCCCCTGGAAGTACTGGAAGGCTGCTATAAGGTCTTCTTGGAGCCTTCTTTTCTCTAGGCTGAACAACCCCAACTCTCTTAGCCTGTACTTGTATGGGAGGTTTTCCTGCCCTGACTGTCTTTGTGGCTCTCCTCTGGACCCGCTCCAACAGGTCCCTGTCTTTTTATGCTGGGGGCCCCAGAGCTGGATGCAGTACTTCAGGTGTGGTCTCCCAAGAGCACAGTAGAGGGGGAGAAGCACCTCCCTCGACCTGCTGGTCATGCTTGTTTTGATGCAGCCCAGGACACAGTTAGCTTTCTGGGCTGCAAATGCACATTGGTAGGTCATGTCGAGCTTCTCACCTACGAGCACCCCCAAGTCCTTCTCTTCAGGGCTGCTTCCAATCCATTCTCCGTGCAGCCTGTATTTGTGCTTGGGATTGCCCTGTGAAGGACGTTGTACTTGGCCTTAATGTTCCTTAACACCCATGTCTTCTACAGTTCTATGGACATAAATATTCTTTTTTTCTTGAATTAACAGTACATGTTTAATAGACATGCATATATTAAATTTTATAATTTAAATGAAAGTAGACTTATTTAAGTTAAAAATTACTGTCTTAATTAACATTGTGACTTGAGGTGTGAGTCACAGTTCACCAAGGACCAAAGGACCACCTATAGCTTTTAATAGATATGATTGAGGCATGTAGACGTGATACAAGCAAGTGTTTCTAAGATTCAAACTTAAGATGTTTTTACAGAGAAGTCTATAGATACTTCATGTAGGATGAAATTAAAGGAGGTATATAGCAGAAGTTAAGGTCAACAGGGTTCATAGTAACAACATTCTGTTAAAAATATTTCAGTAGCATGCAGAAAACAACACACAGAATCATTCTAGGTTTGATTTTAAAGCATAGACAGTTTTCCTTTCCATTACATGCTTTAACACTTTCTTATCAGTGTTTAAATTTTACAACATTGCAGTATTTTCTACACAAATTCTATGTTATTTCCACTCAGCATACATATCACTAACTGGTTATGGGACCATTTGCCATCACAAATTAGATCAATCCCTGAACAATTAAGATCTCTGTAATTTTGTCAGCCTTAAGAACTGGACTGGGTGGAGGCATTTCATGAGCTGTCTGTTGTCTCAGTCTCCTACAGAAATTAATGTAACCCAAGCCTCAGTGATTAAAAGTGAATGGCTTAGTCCCAATACTGTACAGCTGCACAGACACCATTTCTGTCACAATAACATCATGGTCAGAATGAATTACATATTGAACTTCACATAAATTAAAAAGTTTTTTGTGAAGGGAAAAAAATAGAAATCATAAACAACTTCACCTATGCAGAGAAAAAGGAAAATTAGGAAACAGAAATAGCAATGAAAGTAGCAAGGTTAAGGAGAAGAGTAAGTGGGAGAAGGAAAAATGATCCTTGAATCATTTACTGTCCATGATCTAAAGCAGCATATTTGGCTTTCAGATTGGGTAATTTCTTGAAAGCGTGCCCAATTGTAAAAATCTATTGTTTTTAAGTATCAGTTGATCATACTCAAAAACATAACATGTTCACTCTTTTTAAAAAAAAAAAAATTAAAACTTCTATTTCTCAGTTCTGAAGTTGTCATTACAAAGATTTTCAGTAGGAATCCAAGCCTTTGACAGGCTTTCAGGCTGTGAGACTCTATCTCATATATGCAGACAACTTAGGGCTGCATCTAGTTGAGGTATCAAACACTATCTTCTCCCTGGCATTTCTGAACAGCTAGTTTTCAGCACCTTTTTGCCTGGCTGTTGGGTTGGCTGATTCATATTTAAACAGATGTCTGATATCCTTGGGGAAATCTGGTCTGAAATTTATTTGATGGTCAATAGAAGGGTTAGCAAGATCTTACACTAAAATAACCATTAAGAAAGGGCAGAGATCTACACACAGTTATCATGGGCCAAGTTTGCCAGACCTGTGTTCTGAGGAGCAACATTCAAGACACAATTTAAAAGAGATTTCAGAGATCAGTATTTGGTCTGAATGATAAAAAGCAGTGGATAATATAAACAGAACATAATGAGCGCTCTCTAATCATCTCACCTTTTTTTTCTCTTTTCTTCCTTATCACATGTCCAAGCCAAAAGGCAGGAACAGGCTGCCATCGAAGGTATGTGGCAACCAGGAGAGAATAAAGAGCAGTCACAGCTGTAGTCAGGAAAAGAACCACCATTAGGGCTCAGAATAATATCACTAGCAGTACCAGCACCAGGAGGAAAAGTCCTACCCAGAGTGAAGAAGGCACAGTCAGGGGAAAAAAGAAGCACACGTAACTAAGAAAAAAGAAACGCAATTCAGTTTATGTATTTATTAACTGTACATGGAAAGCCCATGTGACTAGAGACATCCCTTGGAAATGGAAGTTCATTTGATTTTAATGTTATTGGATGCAAACGGAAGTTTACTAAGTGTTACTAAGTGCACAGAGACCATGTGAGACCATGGACAGAGATAAAAGTGCTCTGCTCCGGGATTACTCTTTTCAAAAGTGTCTCCTAATATGAAATTAATGGATAAAAATCCAGGACTGTCCTGGGTCAGAACCGCCACCACGGGGTCACTCCCTCCCCTCCCCCGCCCGCCTTCCCCCCTCCCGGTCAGATGGGAAAAGGATCCGGTAAGATGGGGGCAAATAAGAAAAAAGTGGAACCTCCTGAGTTGAGGTAAAGACAGATTTTAATAATACAACACGAGAAAAAGGAGAATATAATGATAAGATATAGAATGCAATGAAAACACTGATACAATGGAAACCTTCTCACCACCAAGAGCTTCACAAAGACCCCCCACCCCTCTCCCGCTAGCTTCCCCCGGGCATGATGTCAGCATGGTATCGAATAGCCCTTTGGCTGTGCCCACCTCCCAGCTTCTGTGAAAAATTAACCCTATCCCAGCTGAACCCAGGAAAAGGACATAGTCCTACTTTGTGTTTCTTCAATTCCAAATTAATTTATTGTAATTTTTAAAACTGAAAAATACAGTTAGAACTGGAGATGTGTCATGTTAAAGATTACATTAAAAACAAATCATACTCCAGCAGCAAATTCAAGATAGTTCATTACTTGCACACACAAAAATGCAGTAGTTCAAATAGAACAATTTTCCCTAAGGACTGAATGCATACTAAAGGCAATAGCACCAAAAATGAAAAACAGCCTTACTCAGGAGTAGAATAATTATATCTCTAAACCATTTTTCACTTATTTAAACAAAATCCATTACATTGTTCTGCAGCCTTCACTGAACTCGCGGACTCGTATGTATACACACACACACATATATATGTTTTAAATTCCCACTGGTTATTCATTTTGCCTTAGCAATTTGTCTCTTTTTGGACTCTGAGCTCCACAGAGTCCAAATACACTCCTCAGAGCATCTTTCTTTCAAAGTTGGGACGGGGCTTAATATGCAACTGTCACTAACATATACAAATAATAAATAACATCAGTAAGTGGCAGAGAAGACTTAAGAAGATAAATTTACCCTTCAGAGGTCATGTACAAGACCTGATTAAATATCTAACAGACTCCATTTTAGAAGCAGTGAATATGGCTTATTTTAATTATTAGCTTTGCAAGAGTCATCAATTTTAGCTTGAGATAAAAATGTCATCTAGTATGGAAGTGCTAAAAACTAATAATAGGGCAGACACTCTACATCTTTGGATATCACTATTTTTAGACAATTCTTACAAACTTTTCTGGCATATAACATAGTGCCCTAATCCATTATATGTATTATATTTGCCAAACCTAACAATAAAAAATGCAAAAAATTCTACAGAGGCAGCAGATGTTCTTAACAGCAGAGAGTTTGTACAGCCAAACCATGCGAAGGTGTCTATAGCAGTTTTGTCTGCTGATGTGTAGGCTGGGTCATCCCTGATGTACCTCAAAGCAGGACAGAGTTTCTTCTGAATCTGAAATTGCTCAAAGATGGCTGTTGTTGTTCCAGGCCCAATGGAGTGAAAAAAAAAGAAGCTGAGTCTGAACCTTGGTCTGACCTTTTTCCCTGGATCTTGCCAAGGTTGCCAGTGCCTCTAAAGGAAGTCGCACACGGAGTTGTACACTCAGGTCAGCAGAGCTAAGCAGTACTGCTTCACTGAAGGTTAGAGGTCACTAGGACCTGAGGAGGTTTTAAATAGTTATTCAGTCATATAGTAACTCAATTCCATAGTGAAAACGAAACATTACTTTACATACATTGCAGTGCATGTCATTCACACGTGTGACAGAAAGAGAACACAATTATTGCTACAGAGTAGGAATCATGGTGGTATGAGATGCTGAAGTGCTATATGTACATGGTTTGAGAAGGTTTGGACACATCTTCATCCAGGCAGAGTCATGTCCTGTCTCTGAATTTCTGACTGTGAGACAGCTGGCCTGGTAGTCAAGAAATCCCACTAACATGCAGCTGCCTTTGTGGTAAGACTTGCACATCAGAGAGACACGTTCTTAATTTTCCACTTGGCTTTAAGATGGCAGCATTTTGTGCCATCACACCTCGATCAATGGCACATTGACACAGCTGATACTGTAGAAGGCATGTGCCACATGTAGAACATGACGCACAGCTTCACGATACCATACCCCTTCCTTGTGTAGGGCTTTTGGAATCACTGTTGACCCTTCTCCCCCATCCATGATATTGAGAAACTAAGTTGGACAGTTTGCTGTTGTTGGAAAAAAACATGTTCCCTTTCTCTCTGTCTTCCTCTTCTGGCAATGGCCTACAAAATCCACTACCACTGAAAGCCCAGACTTCATATTTGGCTTTGTTTCCATAAGAAAAAAATATAGAAGAATAATGTGGATCCAAGTTACAATATTTAAGGATGAAAAAGGGAACAGAAAAGAGAAAGACAAGCATATCTTCCAAAATCTTTGCCTCAGTCTAAGATATATCCTTTGGATACATCCTTTGCTAACAGACTGGGTTACTGCTGCCAGACAAAATAAAAGAAGCAAAACTAAATCAAATCAAATCAAATCAACTTTTGTGTGAGATTTCTTATTTCCAGTGAAGTGTTTTGCTAGAGCTTTCACAGTTCAATCAAAATGTTGGAAATCATCATCCTTGGTCATTGGAATGCCTGAAATTAGTTGTGAAGTCAATATCTTCTATCTTTCTGTAAACAGATCATCTAATAAAGGAAGATGTACATAATATTTGTTCTACAGAGTTTTTTAATTGTTTTAAATACTTGTTTCACACAGTAACTCTGCTGAACAGCACAGATTGAAAGTCTGATGTTATATGTCTGACGATTAAATTGACAGAAAGCATACAGGAAAACATTCCAATGAAAAATGAACTTTAATCATTCTGGATTAGTTTTTGGTTCACAAGTACAGAACACACACACAAAAAAATGAAGCTTAATGAATTTCCCTGAAGATTATATTTCATTTCTGCTGTTTAAGTACTCGTAAAATAATGACAATTTAAACTGCAGGAACAAAGTTCCTATAAATAACAAATTTAATTTAATAAAACCAAAATGGAGTAAGATTTGCATGTGTTTCAGGCAAAAAAAGATACCAGCAATTCCTTGATATATTGTAAGCATACAAAGTACTTACAGTGTATTTGCTTTTGTTGCTGAGATTATAAATCTTTTCATAGGATACTTAAGTGTGATTAATATTTAGACAAAAAAGTTGCTACCATAAGAATATTTGTTGGATGATTGTCCTGGTTTCTGCTGAGACAGAGTCAACTTTCTTCATAGTAGCTAGTAAGAGGCATGTTTTGAATTCATGCTGAGAAGAAGGCTGGTAACATACTGATGTCTACAGCTGTTGCCAGGACAGTCAAGGATTTTTTCAGTCTCTCTGATGTGCCAGTGTCTGCAGGTGCAAGAGAAGCTGGGAGGGAGCGTAGCCCACAATTACGGACTTAGCATTCAACCTTAGGTTTAGGGTTGAGACCCAAATTGGCCAATGGTATATTCCATATCATGCATGTTATGCCCAGTATATAAATGAGGATCTGTCCAGAAGTTCACTTTTCCTCTTGTTCTCTCAGTAGGACACTCTCTCGGTCTCTCAGAATCTTGGGCTCTTGTTCACAGATGCTTCGAGATGCACCTGCTCTGACAAGGGCTTATCCTTGGCCACAGATGTTTCAGAGTGTCCTGCTCCCACGTGGACCTATCCACAGGTCACAGTCCTGCCAACTTGAGTTCACACTGGAGTTCCAGCCTTTCCAGTACAGCAGTACAGAAAGAGCAGCAATGTCCTGTTCATCTGGGCTGGCCACTTGGGAAGAATATAAGA
>NW_010147760.1:441-23457 GCF_000699245.1 Pterocles gutturalis | reverse complement strand
GCTTTCTACACGGGTTATTTGGAACTGGAATAGTATATACAGAGAAATGGGGTCCTACACAGCCTTGTACATGCTCAAAACTAAACACAAATAAAAAGTGGAAGTCCTTTGAATTCTGCCTTTTATGGTTAGCAGTTATTGGAGGAAAGTCCATTTTAGTGCATCTGAAGAAACCCCAACTTTCTTTTACACTCTTTTGGTTTAAAAACAAAAGAAATTAGTCCTATTAATGTGTCTGTATTTCTACTTCATATACAATAAAAAAAAGACCTTTACATTAAAGGGTGTCCCTTTTTGTACTGGGTGACATGCTGCAGTGTAGCCAAAAATAATGTAAATGGGATTATGCGGTAATAAACAGCAAAATCCAGCCGCCTGCATCCTACTATGGTGTTTGGACTGTCTCACTCCTGTAAAACAGGCCGATTCCCTTCTTTTCCCACACCAGATCAGAAGTGTGGCTATTCCTATAAAATGGGTCTCAAACATAGTGGAAGAATTGGGGAAAACACCACTGACTCCCCCAGAGAGCGGCACATTCAGCAACTTCCTACCCTGTATCAGGAATGGAAGAGCAAGAAGGACACCACAGGGTTCTCATCAAGTCACTTAAAACCATCCACTTTATCTTCCAAGACTACTTAAGTAAAGAGATTAAGAGGCAGACCACTGGCAACAGCTGCTTTTGAGCTCAGCCTGACTCAAAGGCTCAGAACCAAGACCCTCAGCATTTTGAAGTACACACTAAAGCAGAGTTTGGGATCTCAAGAGCTGTGGCTGACTCGCAGTTCACCAGAAGAGCCTACACCCTTTTCTTGTCCTAACAGTCCATTAACCACCCTATCCTCCTCATGACTGCAAAAGGGATATACAAACAGTTCTCTCTTGATATGCTTTCAGTAGTTCAGCATGACAGAACATGTACGCATGCATGCACATGTGTGTGCACATGCATGTCTGGGTGGTGAATGGGATAATTTTAAAGCTACATTGTATTTTCAGCATGAAACATACAATTTCAATTAACTCATCTACAAAAACACCAATGTGAATAGTTTATTGTCTACACGTAATTCCAAATTTTACTGAGGTCGAGGGAGTCAGGGAAAATGAAAGATTAAAAATTTTTCCTGACTTGCAGAAATAAAGAGCTTCATTTATCCTCTGTGTCCCCTTTCAAGTCTCCCAGGAAGTGCCTCCTGCTAGAAGTAGGAAATGCTAGGTGGGGTTTAGAGGGAAGGGTTGTTATTCTTTGAGATGTCAAACATTTTACATGACTGCAGCACTAGAAACTGCATACAGAGGGGCACAGGGGAGGGAGAAGGACATACATTTGAAAAAAAAAATTTAGAAAGATGATTTCACCATTACACATATTCTGCCCACATTGTCAGCAAAGTAAGGCTCTTTTTAAATTATGAAAAGATTTTGTGCATGTTTTCCCCTCTAAAAAACATCTGTATATGATTTTAACTGTAAAATGTTTCAGGATTGTGAAGAAAACAAAAACACAAAAAAAAAATCAAAAAATAAAGACCAGGCTTCCTAAAAAATAAAATAAACCAAAGAAAATCCCTCTAAATCTACAGCAATATTTTAACTGGAAAAAGGTCCATTTTCTCTGGTTCGTCAGTATAAAAGGTTCCTTTATTTATATATATTTCAGTTTTTAGGATGCAAGTTCATCTTGCTCATCTTCTCATGTATGGTCCATTGAGAGACTGCTTGGGCACCCCAGCAGCGTTCATGTAGCTGTGATGGGAGGGGCCAGTGTACATCATGTTTCCATGAGGATTTGGCTGCATAGGCTGCTGGGTATAGGCCTGGCTCCCCATCATTCCCATCTGCATCTGCATAGGATACTGTGCTGTCTGGTTCATGTAGGCAGGGTTACTATGGTAACTGCTGTTCATCATGGGCTGTGTCATTCTGTAGCTGTTCATGGCGTTCAGGGTGTTCATATTCATGGAGTTAACGTTGTAGGGGGTGGTTGGCATCAGGTTGACCCCCATGTTCATCCCCCGCTGAACAGCTAACGTACGAGGACCAGCCTGCATGGCAACTGCGGGTGGGCTGCGGCCGTAGAGCTGCTGCTGGTGTGCAGTTGCAGAGGGCAGTGGTGCTGACTTGGAGCGGATGGAAATGTGCCCCTTGACTGGCATCTGCCCCTGCAGCCTCTGCGTATGCGGAATACCGATATTAGTAGCAGACATATTACACTGAAGTAGAGGCGACGTGAGGTTCATGGTGGTGGACGCCAGGTTTGGTGGGGGTGTCATAGTGGCTTGTGCTTGCGGTGTGCCTGCTAACGGGTGAGAGGGAGCGAGCTGAGCCAACCCTGTGTTGGACAGAGAGACGCTGGTTGCATAGGAAGTCACAGCAGGAGAATGGCTATAAGGCATGGCATGAGGGTCCATAATGGTGTTCGTCAGCTGCTGCAACTTGGCTAAACTGAACGTGGCTGATGGTTGCGAGTAGCTCCCAGCACCAAAATCCCCTGGAATTCTCTCGTAGATACTGATGTTACCAGTGCTGCCCGATTCGGGTATTTCCATGATCATCGGTGCTGGGGTGAAGCTGTTGTTCATGCTACACTGAGACAGTGGAGGTTGCTGCTGGGGTGGAGGTGGGGGCTGTGGCTGCTGCGACGGAGGCTGCTGCTGCTGTGGCTGCGTTGCTGGTTGCTGGTTACTTGGAGGCCTTTCTACTACACAGCTCTGAGGTGACTTGATGTTGCAGTTTGCTGCAGGCTGAACAGTGTTTTGCTGCATCATGCTGCAACTGCTGCCAATGTTTGCCATTTGCTGAGTGACAACACAACTGTTCTGAGTGAGGCTGCTAGAAGAGGACAGTCCTCCATATGAACAGCTGCTCTGGGAAGAGTTATTTCCACAAATGCTGCCTCCCATAGTGGAGTCATAGCTGCTGGGATTTTCATAATTCTCTGTAGTGCTCTCAATGCTGCCAAGATCACTGAAGCCACTATCCACCACCTGCTGAGAGTGGTCCGATACTGAAGGCACATCCATCATGGGGCTGGTCTCCATGTTCTGCATAGAGGGTGCGGACAGGGATCCTTGTTCAGGACTTATCTGGGTGTAACTGCTCTCCAGAGCAGGCACATTAGGGCTGCTGACAGAACGTACAGACTGGCTGGGGTGGGACTGAACAGAGGATATTGGACTGTTGTGTTCTGAGGCCTGGCAATCTTCAACCATTGATATCTGAGGATCCTCCTCAGTCTGAGTGTAACTCTGCAAAGTCTGACAAGCTGCAAGAGTTTCTTCACAGTCCTGGTAAGCTACATCATGCTCATTACTTTCCTCTTGTGTCAAGGACTGGACTGCTTGAACAGTTTCAAGATCTAGTTCACTATGAGGAATCTCTTCCTCTTCCTTTAACTCAATTAACCCTTCTTTAGTACTTTGCTCTTCTTCATGATCATCTTCAGACCCAGGGGCGTGCTCTGAGCCCACTGATGTCTCATTGGAAGCCTGCTCTTCCTCAGAATCTGCCTCTGCTTCATCTTTTTCTTTTGCATCTTCTCTACTGCTTGGTACGCTTGTTTCTAAAAAACATTCTTGCACCTGAGGCTCCTCCTTCACCCCTTCTCTAACAGGCTGCTCCTCCAATTCTTTTTTCTTCACAGACTCAAGATGAGCATCATCTTCGTCATCAGCATCATGATCTTCATTTTGATTTGTCACTACTGCAACTTCGTCTTCTTCCTCGTGGTCATGCTCAGGTTCGTCTAGTTCTTGCTGTTCTTCTTCTGATTGCCTTTGCTCTTCTAAAACCCGTGGCTTCTCCTCTACCTCCTCTTCTATCTCAGGCTCTTTTACTTCTGGCACTGGACTGCTGTTGCTGTCCACAGGAGAAACTACTCTTACTTCACTGCTGACTGTATCTTCCTCTTCTCCCTCTCCTACCTCTTCTGCTTCTATATTCACATCTTCCTCTTTTCTTTCCTCAATAAGAGGCAGCTCTTCCTTCTCCTCAACACCTTCTTCTTTATCTGAAATTTTGGGTTTACGCCCTGGTTTTGAATTAGCTACCACTGCATCAACTCCTTCATCCTGAACCAATGGTGGTACCTTTTCGCGGTTCAGTTTAAAACCTGGTTTTCGACCAGGTCTTTTCTTCCAGTGGACTGGTTTTCGGCTTTTCCCTTTTGGCCATCCCTTCTTCTTTTTCATGGGTGTAGAAGTATCTGGCTCAAGTGAAGAATCCTTTGCTTCACATTTTCTCAGCATAGATAATGGTTTCAAAGTTGGGTTACCTGAAAACACAAATTGAAAGATACTGTTCAAACATTTTTGTTTGACCTGAACATTCACGGAAGCTTTCCCAAGCATTCCCATCATGTTTATCAACTTTATGTATCACTACTAGCTTAGAGATTTATTGTGAAGGGCAACAGGAAGGATCAAGGTCTGCTTATTAGGAATCACATTGCACATTACATTTTCAAAGAACACCAATGCTTTTGAGAGTTTGCATGGTCAAAGCTCTGAGACTTTAATACACAATTCATATTAAACACTAGACTATATGAGAAAGTCCTGAAAAGACCCACCACCCTTTACAATTTTTTTTTATACAGTATGTTCACAAATGAAAATGTTCCAGTGTAGGGGAACACATGAAGTTGTAATAAAAGCATGTTTCCATTTAGATCTGTATTTTGTGCATCTGCTGAAGAAAGGAAATATTTCCACTTTTTTCATGGCTTATGCTTTTAAATGCCAATATAAATACACAGATGACTGAGTTTGGCTTTTTTTTTTTTTAATCTAAAAAAAAAAATCATTAAAAGGAAGCTGAATTTCTCTCTCACCTGACTCTTATTTGATGCAGGAAGTTTTACATTTCAGTAACTTTCGAAACACTAGAATAGGGGAAGAGCTTATGCAGCCAGGAAGAAATGTGATAATTTACTGAGAAATTACTGAATACTGTAAGGCATTCCCTGAATTAATTTTGTTTTGAACCTGTCAATTAGGATAGTCAGTGACATTTTATACAACTGTTAGTAAACTACTGCAACAGTTTATCACTGACATTAGTTGACAGTTATACTTTATGGTCTCAATTTCTGTCTTCAGATCCTGAATTTACTTAATCCGCAACTGTCTTGCAACCCACCAATAACAAAGTTGCCTAATCACTTCTTGTTTCCAGCTGGATTTATTTAATATGTATTAGCTTGATTCTGTAACATTTCAGCTTAAGCAAATTGTTTTGATTAAGTCAAATACCTCTCAAAAGACTAAGCAGGTAACATCGGCTACCCTTATTAACCAAGCTGTAGTCGTGTAAAACTATAATTGTCCAACAAATAAATTTTTCACATACCAGTGTTCATTCGTATGGAGCAAACAGCCCTCCCTGGGCTTTCTAATGAATAATACGCCAGTTATCCTACTATTTAAATCAGGATGAATGTCACATTGATGTGCCTGTAATTAGGTTGGTCATCCCACTACATGGATATAAGTTCAATTTCCCCCCCATATTCAGAGTACATTTATTCACATTTCTGCCCTTTCTACCATCTTAAAAAATGTTACTGATTCCATGGTATGAGTTTCCCAAAAAGAGCTGTTTTAAGTCCACAGTTATGCAATGAAGGTAAAACTAAATAATGTGCTCCTAGTAGTTCAAAAATGTTTCTTAAAACCTAATCATAGGTCAGCTGAGTTACTCTTGCCCTTTGCTCAGACAGGCATTTACTATAAATATCGCTGATGAGAAGCATTCTGAACAAATTCTGCATCTTAAAAAAATGAATTTAAAACAAATACTGAATTTAAAATTAAACTACTCCTTGAAGTCATCAATAAAACAAATATTTGGAATGTGAATAAAGGAAATAAAGAATCTGCCACAGTCAGCATATCATTGGTCAGGAGGAAAGAAACATTACTTTAACAGTATTTGTTAAAGCATTAACACTTCAGCCCTTGAAAAAAAAAATCCACCTCTAAAAAAGAACTAGCTTTCTCTTCCCCTTTTTTCACCTTTCCTACCTACTACAGAGGATTAGATTTAACACACCTCAGGTAAAGACCCTTTGCTTTTATCTGTACTGTAATGGATTTAATATTTTTAGGAATAAAAAAAAAAAAAAAAGCAAATGATCTTATGATGGCAGGCTCCCCTTACAGTAATGTAATGTTAAAGGTGTCTGGTCTGGGCTCCCCAGCACAAGACTATGCGCACTTCACACCATCTTTGCAAAAGAATATGGATTTGATGACCACTCAAGATTTCATGTGCATAATTTTTTAGGATAATGAGAAGCATATGTACGTGCTCATTCAGTTGCACTTTGTTGAACGTCAGTGTGCACGCAAGCTTGAACAGAAGATCCTTACAGTATTCACATTCACAGTAAAACTTACAGGTAGAACTAGGAAAAGAAAAGCAATACAGCCCAGCCTATTGCAGAGCTCCATATTCCCCCACCTGACACTAATCAAGTTGCACAGAATTGGCAGAATATAGACAGACAAGCTTTATTTGTTTTCTACACCACAGAATACACTCTGCCTTCCAGAATGCCCTATGCTTATTAAACGCTGGCCTCAAATCACCATCGCACACTATCCATTCTCAGTGTGGCCCTGACAGCAATCAGAGCCAATTCAAATTCTCATCAGATACCAAATTTAAAAGACTGCAATATTACACTTCAGGGAAATCATAAAACACTTTCAATGCATTGCCTCAGCTGAAGATTAAGTTCTCAGGGAAAAAATCTAAACCAAACCACCCTTAGTCAGAAAGTGGTGGGGGTTTTTCTTAAAAAAAAACCAAAAAAACCAACCAACCTTACAAGCAGGTTCCTGTAGTAATGGGAAAACTTCCAAAAAGCCTAGGCTTCCTACAAACATTCCTAACTCAAAGTTATGATTAAAATAATCTAAATCTGGAGCAAGTATTAATGACTGCAATACTATATGTCTGAATTGTTATAAGGCAGTGCTGGCCCCCCTCCACCCAGCCTGATTGTTTATCAAAAAGGTCAACTGTTTATGACGACTGATTATCCCAGTGGGCTAACACGTTTAGGTAATTGAAAGCACATCGTATTTTCTGTAAGATCACTACAGGTTTACTATGTATACGCAAAGGCACCTGCATTAAAGGCATAAGCAGCCAACACATACCATTTGATGTCAGGAGCAGCAATACCCTGAAACAGAGTGCTTACTACATGATAGCTTCAGAGGTTCTGACAAATTTGCAGAAATTCAGGGGGGAAAAAAATAAAAGCAACAGAAGTGGCAAAAGGGAACAGAAAGCACTAAATTACAAGGGGAGAGTAAGAAAGTCAAGTATTTAGGAGGTGAGCAAGAAATTTATCATTGTTGTGAGGTGCTGAGTTAAAACAGTGGCTTTCCAAATACTATTTTTGATCCCCGGGCACTCTATGGACTATTTGTAGCTTGCAAATGATGGTTAAAAATCACTGATGTCCTTTATAAAGCAATATATGTGTGTGGAATTGCTAAAGGGATCTGCACCTCCACCAGAAAACATTCAAAAGAGCACAAATGACAAAGACTGAAAACCACTTATCTAACAGATCTTCTGACAACTATAGTCTTATTAATGGTGCTGGAGAACCACAAAAATTGTAATCTTGAGTAACGTGATCACAACAGAATTAAAAAAAACAGTGGTATAAGCTGACTGTGCATATATTCCCACTAAGCAAACCTAATGCTGCATCAACACGTGTTTGCAGTAAATTTACCTAGTTATATGCTGCTGTAAGGATAAGGGTAACTGATGCTAAATGGATAGCATACATGGCTATAATAATACATTCTATAATCATACTGATGCTTTCAGTATTTAAGTACTTTTAACAAAAAATTATCTTCTGCTAACCACAGGCTAGTTGAAAGCCGTACATTAATGAGTTCGTTCCAGTAACGATTTTTTTATGGTGGGATAATGGCACCATACTTCTTTCACCCAGTTCTTTGTTTTTATTTGTCTGACTGTCTTGCACTATGTAGACCAACGAGAGAACAGAACACATAGCAGCCATAAGGAAGATTACTAATGGTGCATCTGAATGACAGATATTTCTTTTGAATTTTTAGTGCAGTCTAAGTAACCAGTTCCAATGAAATAATTTTATGAACTGAAGGATCAGAGAACTTTAAGGAGATGTGAGAAGCTGAGAGGCAGGACATGCAATGTGATGAAGAACAGGATCTCAAAAGAGACAATTTATTATTTCTCTTTGCCACGGAAAACTGAGGGCTCTCCAATTAATTTCTATTTTACTTCTGTAAGCGACCCTGCTGGATAGGCTTTTCCACATTCACAGATACCAGTTCCACTAGGAAAGCCGAATCAAAGGAACACATCAGGTCATTGCTAATAATATAGTTAAAAGCATGCACCACATTTTCGTAAGACTTGGGAATGTTTGAGGCTGGTTTGACTGGTAATTTTTGCCTAACCCTACATTTTGGCTAGAAGTTACAAGACAAGGTAAGCAGCTTGTTCCGTCATGACCTAGTACCATCCGACACACTATCTATATCAAACTTTTAACAGCATACCACCAAACATACCATTAGCGTCATCAGACTCCTCCTCATCTTTGGACTTCCTCTTAGATGAGGGTCTATGCCCGAGTGTGTCCGGTGTGGCTAAGTGTCGAAAGTATCCACTGGGCAAAAGTTCATTCTCCTCCTCTTCATCATCCTCCTCTTCCTCCTCCTCCTCAATCTCAAATGTAGGCTCTAATCGGGGCATTGGTCGTTCAGAGTCTGAGTCCTCAAATGGTTCATCCAGCACTTCCGTGGTCTCCGAGATTGTTTCAGTGACAACACTACTGTTGTGGTGCTTACGCTTGCGGACTCGCCTCTTTCGATGAAGAATTGGTTTCTGAAAGGGGAAGGTGGGAGAAAACATTTTATCACATGCAGTGGAAAGAAAACACTGATAAATAGAAAACATGAACAGCAGAGTTTAACAGTCTAAGCGGGACCAGAGGGCTCCCTTCTGGAATCCAGACTTCACTAGAAACACTGATTGGCACCTGCTTTCCATTAGACAGATGTCAAATACAATGCAAAACGACTCACCTCTATGAAGATTGCTGGATTGACGTTTGTGTAACAGTATAAACCATTTAAAAAGCTGAACCTAACAGCCCATCCATAAAAGCTGAAAGTTCAGAGACTCTACAACATAGATGTGAACAGTTTAGAATAAGCTGCAAAGATGAGAAAGAGAACTTTTTAGCGCAGCATCCCACTAAGAGAGGATTTTCTTGGTCACACTGAGTGAAATCACATCTCCATGGTAAATAATTTCAAATACTTTATACTGTGATTTTTTGTTTAAATAGCACTTGTGCTTTGCAAGCTTCTTTTAAAAGTAGAACCACATCTGTTTCTATTTTGCGTGACTGAATAGAACTTTAATAACCAAGGTAGAAAAATCTGACTCAACAAAAACCACCACTACAAAAAGGCAGCAGAAAGTACCCTCCAGACAGAGTTCTGGAACACTGAGCAGCTGCTACCTGTACGCTTAATATATACCTCATGAGTTGCACAGTCCTTCAGAAAGCACCAATGGCAAAATAATGGCAAAATAGACTGCACAATATAGTCAGAGACAAGAAATAAGGCACACACCTTTCGTTTTAATGTTGGCTTTGTGAGAACAGGTGGAGAGCTTGATCGAGGACTCACAGGCTCATCATCTTCCTCTTCACTACTCTCAGTAAAACACCTCAGAAGTGCCCTATCACTATCACTGTAGTGGCGGGGTAATCTGTCGCAGTCCTCCAGGAATCTACACTTCAGTGTCTCTGTGTTCTTTTTCAGCTGCCCTCTCCACCTTTCCATACCTTCACTGTACCGCCGACGGGGAATTGCAGACTTTTCACCTTTGCTATACTGTCCCTGCGAAACTGCAGATTTTTCCTCATCTTCAGCATACCGGCCTCTTGGGGCTGGAGACTTCTCCTCACATTCACCACATCTTCCTTGCAAGGTCGCTGACTTCTCCTCACAGTCACTGCACCGGCCTCGTGAGGCTGCTGATTTCTCCTCACATTCACTGCATCGCCCACTGGGAATTGCTGTTTTGTCCTCAATGGGCAGTATTGGCTCCTTCTCACAAAGGGGCTCCCGAAGCTTTTTGCCCTTGCGGTTCCATCGACCTCTTCGTGATGGCTGACTGTTTGCAGGAAGACTATCCAAGGGAAAAATGTGCTTGGTCGGCCGTGCAGAATTGGCTGGAGCAACAATGTCTGGCTTTTTTTCACTCTCTGTAGGTGAGTAAGGATCTTGCTCTTTCTTCTCCCAAGACACTGATTTTACCATCTGATTTAAACAAAAACAAATAGATTTCACACTTCTGACTTAAGCATGCATGTCAATCCTGAATTCGATTCCACAAAAACTTCTGAGCAAGAAGTCAGAAAAGTTGACTTTTAACAATCTGATAATAACAAAAGAATTGACCTTTACAAGATTCTGATAGTGCTAACTGCTACTCTTTTCCTCCCAGGTGATAATGTATCTCAATTGGCTTCTGGACAAGTGGCCTCAGTCAGCAACAGGCATCCAGTGGCCTGCTGGAATGCAAACATCATCGTGCTACATTCAAACACAGTATTTGAATCATTTTCAAGAAAGGACAAACTTCAAGCTATTTTTCCACTAAAATGCACAATTAGTTTAATGTAGATACAGTAATGGTGCATAATTTGCCTCTTAGTATTCTAGACAGTGCTCATCGCCTGATATGAGAGGGCAACCCTTCAAGAACAGCAGCCTAGCTTTCAGAAACCTTCCCTGCCCTGTGAGCAGTAGTTCTAAAAAAACTACACAGCAAAAAACCTTTGGTGAGAAATGTTGAACAAGGTTTTGTTGATTCACTTCCATTTATGCTATTTGTCACTTACAGAAATACTGGGTCCTTCAAAACTAAATCCATTTCAAGAATTTGATGAGATCAGATTGCCTGAGAGGGGGAGGCGGGGTTTTTGTTTATTTGTTTGGTTTTTCTTTTTAACACTGCCCTCTTCCCGCCCCCAACACACACTGCAAAAATCACTAACTGTAGAAAGAGCCTTTTTACTATTTTCAGAGACAGTCTTTAACCCTTCTCTAGGCTATGCCTCAATGTTTTCCCTACTTTTAGTTTCTAATATGAAACCATAAAGACACACAGACTAATCATGACTGCATTGCTTTTTACAGCTATGCCAAATGTCCAAGTTTGGCATTTGAAATCTTGTTGGCATCGCCTGCAAAAGCACCAAGTGTAAACTACATGCCATACAGAAGTAACAGATTCACTCTTACACTGGTCTCTGGATCTTTTTCTTTCTGCTGTTGCTGCTCTTCATTTTCCCCATCCTCTGTCTCTTCTTCTTCATCTTCAGAGACAACTGAGTTGGAAACTATAACAGGTGTCCAACGCAGACATTCTGCATCCACATCTATAGGTCGGACATTAGTTCTAAGCTTTGCCATATGTTCCTGGATAAGTTTCTCCCGACGAATGATCACAAATCTAGACAGTAATAATACTCTGATCAACAACAGGCTACATACTGTACATGTTGTCATGTGAAAGAGATACAAGATATTACAGAAAAATCTGTGTACTCTCCATCAGTGCTGCCATTAATAAAATCAGAAAGGATAAAGGCTCACTGAAATTGTACAATTTACAGTACTGTCAGACTGCCAGAGAAAGCATCTTAAAACTGAGAAAAGCGTTGTTAAATTCTTTCCATTTGTTAATGACAAAGCCACTATCCTTCCATGGGTAACATTCAGCTGCAGAGTGTCACTTTTATTATGTGTTAAATGGGCAAGGGGTATACCATTTGGGGAACAGGCAACATAAGGTGAAAGATACTGAATAGTAATAAAAGAACTGCTTTAAAAAGTTACAGTCCCATTGCCAGAGTGGATTTTATTTGGGGGACTGGGAGTAATATCACTGATTAATATATACTGTGAAATTAGTGCATAAAACTGTTCTCAAATAACTTCAAGTTTTCCAAATAAGTTCCAAATTTAACACAAAACACAACCGAATACAATCCCACTCCCCAAGTGCTACGGTCTGAATCAAGAATAATTCCCAGTATTTCATGTGATTTGGACACTCAGCTGGGCAAACAGACTACCTCTATTCTACATCCACACACCTCATTTCTCCCAATGATCCATCCCACTATCCAAGCATCCCATGCTAATCCACACAGTTAATGGCATCTTCGAGACACACAGAAAAGGGAGAAACAACTGTCTGCTCAGTGACTGGAAAAAGGAACAGATTTCCCTTTAGAGAAGCGAAGTTGCTGTTCTTTGGTCTGTTTTGCGAGTATGTTAGACTGATTATGCTGAGGGACCCCAAGAGAACATGGCCAAGAGACCAGATTGCCTTCTCTCACAGCTGCAAAGCTCCACAGCTGGAAATCTCATGCAGCTTTGGCACTGAACAACTCTTGCATCGCACATGAGCATCGTAAACCTCTACAGACAGTATCTGGACATTTAAGTCTTGAATAAAATGAAGCTTATTAGATGTGAATTGTCTCTAGACACCACTAAATTTAATTCAAATACACCTGGAACTATTTGGAAATACAACAGGAGTCCTGTACTCACTGATCACTACGGAAGTCAAGCATTCTAAGGTGATGTAGAGTGGAAGTGATATCTTGAGGGCAGATCCCAGTCAGTTTACTCAATTTCTTGATGCTTAATTGCTTGTCACGTTGATGATAAAGGCACTCCAATATTACACTTTTCCAATAAGCCATATATGAGAGGCGCCCCAGGTCTGACAGAGGCTTCTCTGGTGATCCTGCTTGACCCTCACGCTTTGAAAGCAAATAGCCTAAAAATACACAAGAAAAACATTCAAAAAATTAGCATATATAGCTTCTGTTTGCACCTCAACTTCTACAAAGGCATTTCTCCAGAAAGCACCAGAATGCTGCCTAGAAGATAGAGATCATAATTTTGAAGGATACACTGAGTGGTCTGGTCAATTTCTTTTTTTTTTTTTGTTCTAATTCCTGTTATTCAATGGTAAGAGTATGAGATTTCTAAACTACATTGCCATCAGACCCTGGCTATGGGCAATGCCACGAGATGGCAGCAGTTACCTATCTAGAAACCATACTAAGCCTGAAGTAGAGCCTGCTGAGTATTTTCCAATTGCAATAGCAATTCTGAAGATGACAGAGGAAAAAAATATTTTAGCCATTCAAAACCAACACAGCAAACAATTTTCTTGAAAATTCTCAGCTGTCAAAGTTCAGAGTCCTACTGGAGAGTACCAAACTCTATCTGCAGAGACTTAATTTAAGACTGTGATACACTGCACAGGTTCAATAAAGACCAAGAGGTTATATCCTCCCCAGTACAACAAAGGGGGAAGAGCGAAGCCAGCTGACAAATGCACCTTCTCACTGCTGCTCTAACATAGCCTACATTTATTGATCTCTCAAGACACATTGACTTCCTTTGTCTCACCTGTATTTTCAGAACAACTTACCTACACAAGGATACTTACCAGCAAAATAATTCTAATATAATTATACCAGTAGGGTTTTTTCTCTGGACATTAACTCCAAAATTAGCATGTCCACAGGGAGGGCTATATTAGATTGCACTTCGCATAATAAGATAGATAGTTACAGGGACAAGCTTCCCCATGAACTTGCTGAGATCCATCTACGAATTTGAGAACTGAGTATTCAGAGCCCAAGTATGTCTGTTTTTGTTATTCTCAGAAGTAAATTAAAATGTAACTACAACTACCTATTGCTTAAGACACTCATGCACTTTATCAAGCTGCTGAAGGTTTCAACAGACCGTGCAGTTTTAGGGTTGTCTTTCTGTAGAAAGAACTACATGCACAAGGTAAGCTTCTGCTAAAAACACTATACTGACACATGCCTATAGTTTCCACAGTAAGTTGCTAACAAAAGAAAACATGAGAATTAGGGGGAAAATGATCAATTTGTCTTAGAATTCAAGCTTTCCAAGAGTAAGAGTAAACTGTAAAGTTCAGAAGATTCTGTGAGCTTTAGAATCCTTTGTCCTGAGATATTTTTTATTTTGACAAATATCCTCTTCCACAGTTAAGCCTTTCTTTAAAATATGAAAAGACAAAGACAAAAAAAGTGAAGAAAATTTTCCTTACTGAAGTCAATTAGGAACCTGCCATAGCCCTTACGCTGGTACTGTGGAAGAATCATTATACAGGAAACATTGTACTTCTGTTGGCAGTGTTTCTCCTGATGGGAAAAATAAAAAGAAAGATGACCAGTGAGAAATACTGTAAGTTGTTCTGTACAAGTCCCTAATTACTTCTATAGCAAAAACCAAGACAGAAAGCCACAGTCAAAGTTTCTTATGAACAACTATGTACATGAGACAAGGAAAGACTTTACAAGAGAGAATAATATTTAAGCTCTATTACCATCACTGCAGTTCAGAAAAACAAAGAGAGTAAAGCAGCGCGATCTGCTCCTTGGATAACAACTAGCACCTCTAAGAAAAGGTTTGAAATGAGGTGTGAAATTGACAAACTTGTTTGGAAAACAATGTGTTTACAGAAGGAAAGATGAGATAGAACTCCTTGGTAACAATATTTATCTTACAAACATACATACATAACCATCACCACCAAGAGTCAGAGGTCATTTGAAGAGTTGGGAGTTTTTTTAGCTAGCAGCTGCCCTACAGTTTCCTTAAAGAATATATGCTACTCAACATTATGATGAAACTTTATTAGTTGGCAGTCTCCAAATGCAACATAAATAAAATCTGTTTGAAACCGATGTCTATATCTATATTACATGATGTATCCCATAAAATGCAAGGGTCTAGATTGCAACAATTTAAAGACTCTGAAGCAGCATTTCTCACCAAAGTAAACAAAGTTCCAAGTCTGGAATACCCAAATACTCGCCTTGGAAAAGTAGCCAACAAGGTGACAGCCCTTGACGTCATTCTGTGTCAGCACGTAGAAAAGAAACGGCTCCACATCGTAATAGAGAGTCTTATGGTCCAGGAAGAGTTTGGCTAATAAGCACAAATTCTGGCAGTAGATGGTGCTGACATTGCCATCAACCTTACAGAAAAGGGGAAATGTTTTGTCACTCCATCTGCTGTCATGCAAGGACACGCTTCATCTGGGTATCCCTGTACGTTTGAAATGTCTAACACAAGCAGAAGACTTCTCTGCCTCAAAGGACTTAAACTTTGACAGCATAAAGGCCATGACCAAGTCAGTGTTACATTCATTACCTTAAGAGAGAAGTTAAAATTCATTTTCCTAAAATGAAAAAGCATTTCTACAAAGCAAGCCTTCCCACATATTTTAGGGACGAATAACCTATACATGAGGTCAGCTCTCACTGCTTGTTTGTAGTTCTCCACTCTCAAGAACTGAATGCTTCAAGAATGAAGATCTTTAGGGCTATGGAAAACTTATCACACGACTGGGTGCTAAAGACCCTATTTTATAGATAGAAGTGAGTGGCTTAGGTTTCTAACCTACCTCAAAGACTGAAATATTGTTTTTTCTGTAAATTTCATTGGCTGGAGGATGAAACCAGCCACATTTTTTCATATGCTGTTGAAGAATAGTTCTGCTTTTCATATACTTCAGACAGAATTCACAAAGGTACAACTTGGGTAGCCTATAAGCAAAGATAAAGACAGATCAAAGGCTGAAGATAATAGACTTTTGCATAAAATTCCTCACTCCTGCAAACAGAGAGTTTGACAAAAACAATCGCAGTATATACTGATCTTGTGCATGTGCTAATCAGGCCAAAAACACCTTACCATACCTGACGCCATGGCACTTACTTATTCTGTAACAAATGCATATTTAAAAAATGTACTTAGTGTCCTGCATAATTACTTTTATATTATTAAGTTACATCAGAAGAAACACATGCATCGATTAAAATCCTAGAAAAAACAGCAAAAAACCATCAATTTTGCACTAGTGACGCTAGGACGGATTAGATAAATAGTTCCTACTCTCTCCCTTCCCTCCTTGTAACAGACAGCTATATGTACCCCTGAGCAATGGGTCACAATACCACCTGTCTGTTTGTTTTAAAACCAAGGCCAGGCTGGATGGGGCTTTGAGCAACCTGGTCTAGTGGAGGGTGTCCCTGCCCGTGGCAGGGGGGTTGGAACTTGATGATCTTTAAGGACCTTTCCAATCCAAACCATTCTATGATTCTATGACTTTACATACTACAGCGACATGAACAATTTGAAAGCAAGTGTCCCAATATTGTTGTGATTTAACTCTATTTACATACTCTAGCTTGGGCAGGGATGCTACTTTCAGTTACCTTCAACGCCTTTAGCAAAACTAGAATAATTCCTCATGACAGACCATACACTCTTATTAAATGGTAGAATAAAGCATTTTATTTAATTTTATCTCTCCAGCTATGGCCCTTAGAAGTTATTCCTCTTTCTGAATCAAGTTAAAATTCAGAGAGGTTGCAATTAAGACAGTTTGCAAACTTCTTAAGCAAGAAAATATCAAAACAACTATACATGCATCACTGTAGAACAATCTTTCAGATACCAAAATGCGTAACATTAAACATTTCTTCTTTAGCTGTGTCAAACTACATACAGCACTAAAATATGCCCCATCACAGGAAGGTCAGGCTGGACAGGGATGTGGCAACCTGATCTAGTGAAAGATGTCCCTGCCCACAGCTGGGACAGGATGGCCTTTAAAGGTTCGTTCCAACCCAAATTATTCTGTGATACCATATGTAAAGTGCACTCAGAGTCAGATACTCTAATCACTTACATGCTTAATAACAGACCAGTACCAAGTCATTCAGCTGAGGATGCTCTCTCTCCTTAGAGAGTGGAATATGTCAGCTCTTTGGGAATCCATCTAATCATATATTCCTGTGGCAGTTTGAAAGCTCACAGCATATGCAGGTTGTTGCAGAGAGCTTATCAACTTTTTGACTCAGCCTAAAAAGACTTTAGGACATCTATTAACTATCAAGAAAAGTATATGGATTACATGTACATTGCTTATGTCCTACATTCAGGTAGAATCTCCTCAAGATTTCTACACCTGCTGGAATTCAGCTTTCTCAAACACTGAAGCAGAACAAAGGAGAATGTTCAGTCATACCTTGAGTATTCCTGTGGATATGGGGAGGAATACCAGGTCTGGATTTCATACTTGCCAAATTCGATGACAGAAGGGCATCGGACTTGTGGATCAGGAGGCCCAGTCACTCCTACTTTCTATGCAAGGGAAAAGAAAGTGTTTTCATTAATTTCCAAGTGAAAGACTTCTAAGCTGAAATAAATGAAAACATTCTTATCTACACAGTCCATCCTACCTGAACTCACAGACGGTGCCTTCTGACACTAAAAATCAAATTTATGAAGGCAGTTCTTGATAGTTACGATAATCTATGGTTAAGCCCTTCCTGCACAGTAGTTTCAAAGGAATCACTATTATTGCCCAGTACAGTAGATCAATAACAAACAATTATTACAGACATTTGACAAGCCTAAAGGAAAGCTGAAGATTTAACTTTACCTGCAGTGCTTGTTCCTGAATATCTCTAAACAACTCCATGTCTTTTTCAGTTAAGACATCCTGGCTCCCAAAAAAACGGTCCTCATTTTCCTGTTTTCCATCCCAGCCATCCTGATTGTCTGTAAATGAGAGAGAAAATGGTCTTCACCTACATTTTTCAAAGGAGTACTTGCTTTTTAGTGCAGTGACAAACAATCTGGCTCTATACAGACACCGTGCCAAGTTTGTTTTTTTTTTTTTTAAATGGGATTTTCTATTCAGATTTGGAACCACAAAGGAAGAACCAGTTCTGGATTTGTGACCACATAAGAAGTATGGTCATATATTTCACCAAGTCCAAAACTTCACCACTTAGACATTCATAGTATCATAAAGGAATTTGTAGCAATGAGACAGTTTTGGATAAATGGCTTACCACATAGGTTTCTCACTAACAAGGATCACAAGTATTTAAATGCTGTTATCTGGTGCAACCAAAACCAGGACACTTAGGTTCATCACCCAAGAAACACCCCTTCCACAAAAAAGCAAACAAAACCGCAAAAGATACTTCACCCAAAGCATTAAGATACATTATTGTTCTTCCAGCACCAGCCAAGCTAATGCACGTAACTATTCTAAAGCTGTACACCTTGTATGTTATTGTGGAATATTTTCCACTGCTTCCTTAGGAACAATTCAACAAGACTCTAAAGATCAAAATAGAGAGATTAAATCAAGGTCTGGTCATAGATTCATGTCTTAAGCTAGAAAAGAACACAAGGAAAGCAGAACTGCATTCAAAAGAAGGGATGCTCTCCAGCAAGCAGATGCCAAACTGCATGAAGCAGGCTCCTCTATGGCTAAGAAAAGTAAGAAACATTTGCATGCAAGCTTATAACATAGATCAGAAACTCATGGGTCTGTTAGACTTGTTTTAATAATCTGTTTCCCATTTCATACTTCCACCTTGCTGTTCTTATTTTCATTAACCCCTCCCCACATTACTTCTTTCAAATGTGACATTATTTAGCATGTTTCCTACGGCTATGTGTAAGCCCCTCCTTACCAACGGGCATTTTACCTCACAGTAACCATTTAATCCCTCATCGCACCTTGCCATTATATATAAAGAGGTGAAGGTTTCCAGGATCGCTTCCTCTTTCAAACTGGTATTCTACCTCAACACACCAGAGATAACTGCATTTGAGTGTTAACTTTCAGCTCAAAGTTTCCAGCCTCTAACAATTCTAGTCACTTCAACATCCTAGCCTTTGAACATTTTCTTTGTGTGCAGGATACTTACATCGGCAGGGTGAAAAATCTTTACCTGTGGGCCATTCTGAAGTGCTAGATTTCCTGGTACCCTTTTTCCTGATCCTATACTGCTGAGAATAGTCTACCACTTCCCCTCGAGCTTTTCGTCCATCAGGGGAGGGAGTGAAGAATTTAGTAAGGCCATCTATAAGCCCTTTGGTTTTCTTGTTAAATTTCAAGGTGGTGTTGCCATCTCTGCAGAAGTCCAAGATGTCTGTCTGCTCCAGGTATCCTCCTTCTGATGATGCTGACTGGCTAGATAGAGTGATCTTACGCTTCCGACCCCGACCAGGGCCAGTCCGAACTTTGCTGAAAGGGCCCTTTGATCTAAAGAATGAGAAGGGGAAAGATATGGTCAGAAGATTTGGTGAGGTGGTTTGTTCTGGGCTGTAAAGTGGACTACCATCTTCCCTACTTACTTATCAATCACGCAGAGGCTAAATGTGAACTGAAGAATTTGATAATAGAGGCATAGTCAAGAGCCTGTGTACCCTAGAGGAGCCAGGATTATTAACATCTCTGTACTATTCTTCTCCACACTGAACATTATGTGCAATTAATTGCGAGTACAAACATAGATTTTCACCAAATTTAATACAACATTAAATGTTAAAGCCAGTAGCCAGAATGAATACATTGCATTGAAGATTTCAATTTATGCCATCATTAAACATTTACACTTGTCATCTGTCAAAGTTTTCTTACTGATAGAAAATTGTCATAAGAACTACACAGAAAGTTAAGGCATGCAGAACATGTACATTAGCTAAGAACCTATACCAGTGATGATCATCTTGGCAGAAAACAGTGTTGATCTCCAAACAGCTGCCATCTTTCAGGCTGGAAATGTTAAAACTCTGTTGAGACAACCGAGTATTTAACACTTCTCAGAGGGATGGCCCTAGGCTGACAGCTCTTTCAGGAAGCTCACTGTTTTTAGCTACAATCTTTGCAGCTACAGAGGATGGTAATAGGCTGTTTTTTCCTAAAAAAAACCAAACTAAGCATCTGTGCATAATTCTGTGGATATATTTTGCAAGTGAAATGATGGAACAAAGGCAAAAAAATTGTGAATACATCATGAAATAAAAATCAAGAGACAAAACAGCAACAGCAGATTGCTAGCTTTCCTTTTGTTCCTTTTGCCCCTCTGAATTACTCGGGGAGTTCCTCTGAGCAAAGGTATCATGCAGACTGAAAAAAATTAGGATGTTTAAAAGACACTCCTAAATTTTTATAAGCATTAAACTTTGTAAGGTTTTTTCCAGAACATACTTTTGGTATTATTGTTAGATCAAGGGGTAGTTCAATCTTTTTTTTTTCCAGAACATACTTTTGGTGTTATTGTTAGATCAAGGGGTAGTTCAATCTTTTTTTTTTTTTTTTTTTTTTTAGCTGACCTGATGCCCAAAACAGAAGTTCTTATGGCATGCTCCTTCATTGTTTCGGTCCCTACACAGTCAATAGGGCTGCATCACAATAAGCACTGCACAGCAGTCTTAATTCAAGGAAATTGCTCTGGCTGAACAGTTATCCAAACAATTCCTGCCTACCCAAATCCAATTCCCTGATGACTGGCTGCCCCACAACCACCATGACAAGGCCACACAACCTGTCTCAGCACAACAGACTGCTCCACCAATGCAGAAACACATGGAATGGAAGCAGAAACAGGCCAAATATTTTCTGTCAGCAGCATCAGATTAAATATATGTCAAACAACAACCTCACACACTTTGTTGTAGATTACTTAGTTTCTAAACATCAGAAATGGTTCTTGAGAAATGCAAAGCAAAACAATTATGCTGGAAGAAACAGCCATCCAGCAAAATAGACTTGACATGAACAGCAAAATTCATCTATGACTATAAGGAACAGTTCAAAACTAAATAGTAAGTTGTTAAAAAGGGTCAAAAATCTAGGCAAAAAGAAGCACTGAGATTACTTCTAGTCTTTCAAAGCATTCTTCAGAAATTCTGTACTAAAGAATAACAGAAAGCTCTTCATTGTAAAAGAAATCTTCTCACAGAGTAGTCCAGACACTTCAGAAATACCCACTGTCCTATAGAATCTCACACCTTACTCCTCCTTATAGGGAGACTTACGTTGTATTTTGATTCTTTAACCTGTTTTTGGGACGTCCTATTGGGTTAGCATAGCGTCGTTTTATCTGTGCTGCCTTCTTGTGTAAAAGTTTTCTTCCTTTCTTTCGTGGTCGACATATTTGACATATCCACATACCTATAAGATACAAGTCCCTGTCACTGAATGCAAGGGATATGTATATAGGACAAAAAGGAGAATTATAGGCCCCAGGCCTTCCGACAGAAGTGGTAGGAACAATACCAAAAGGACCCAATTATCACATATACATGTAAGAAAAATTACATATATATTCCAGCAATCTAAACTCAAACCCAGTTGATTTCCCACACCTTCCTCATGTCGCGCGCCCCAAACACACTTCCCACAACCATGCAGGAAGTCTCTTTAATTTGCAGCACATTATCAGAAAACCATAAAAAAATAACACATTTAAATATCCCATATTCTGCTTACAACTACACTACTTTCAACTATCTTCTATAGGAAAATTTTCTTCTAACTACCAACGAAGAATCTTACATATATAACCCGCTTTCTGATGGAAAAGAGAAGTTTGGTTGTACTCCGGGATTCTCTACTGACCACATGGATATGAGTTCAAAAACTAAGAAGCCCGTCTTTTTTACAAGGGTATTCATTCAAATGGAAGCTGATCCTTTTGATCTGTAAGGATCAAAACCCTTCAGAGCCAGTTATATACAGGAAGCAGGAGATAGCGGAAAATCTGGATCTGAAGCTCTGACCCTTCTCTAGTTTCTAATACCTGAAAAGCAGTGCTGTAAAGAACAAGTTAAATGTATCTGAAAGAGGACCAAATATGTGGAAGTACTTTCTACCCACTGATGTCTTCCAACACCATCTTAAATTACCCTTTTCATCACAGTCCTCACCTTTTGGCATCCTGGTAAGAGGGGGGTCACAGCACTCCATGTGAAAGCCACGGTCACATGAGTCACAAAACAGCATGTTATCCTGTTGAAGACAGATAAAGTTAATCTCTCTTTAGATGTGCATCAGCATCAAGCCCTCCATTAATCTGTCACCATCTCAGAGAACACGCACATAGTTTTCAACTACAGACATGTCATGGTACTTCACTGGTTTCAGAAAGACTACTAGACTCAAAAAAAGCTGCAAATATTTGACTCTAGAATGATTTTATTTTGTAATTTAACAGAACATCCACAAGACTGATACCCTCTTCATTCAGTCTGTATTCCACTGTACTCACAGCATTTTTGCCCTGATCTCGACAGGAACTGCATGTTTTACACTCAATACACTGCCATCGCAAGGCTTTCACTCGAACTGTCAACTCTGGAGAGAACTTCAAACAGGACGGATGACCTACAGAAAAAGGAGAAAATTATTCCAGTAAAACCATTCCAGTGCTGTTAATGCTCACAGATAGCTCACAGAGATTACTTTATCAATTACTTATTCCCATGCAGAAATTTGGTTATCCAGATACTCCTATTTTTAGGGGCTTCTATTCTTATTTACTTATAACACAAAAACAGTACCCTAGATAGCAAGTGGCAGGTCCCCATACAAAAGAACACGAAGATAATTTTTCACAGCTGAATTGAGAAACATAATAAAACTGGTCATCATTACCACATTTTTAAAGAAACCTCTAGGAGCCAAATGAACTGCTTGTGTTAGGTTAACTTAACTTTGTCTCCTGTCTGGGAGCATGAGATTCAGCTACACTAACTGTATGATACGCCACAGATGCATAATCCTCATGTGTATGGATCAGCAGCAGTCACTATGTCATACTCTTCTGTCTCAACTGGACGGGCTATTACCAGCAGCACTGTAAATGGTCACCTACCACTGTTGCCACAGTCAGCACAAGAGATGAGCTCTTCAGGTTTCTTCTCCCGATTTTGCTCTTTTGTACCAAGGCAGAAACTGCAGATTGGAATTGGTTCAGCAACCGGCTGTGAGGAAAACAGACAATAAAAGCACTGTCTCAAATACATA
>NW_010147760.1:0-410 GCF_000699245.1 Pterocles gutturalis | reverse complement strand
CCTTTTTCCCCCCCCCCCCCCTTTTTTTTTTTTTTTCTTTCTTTGGTGCAATCCCCTGTACCCAAGAAATTGCCAGGGCTCTTAGAAACAAAACCTAGGAGTTACACTATTTATATAATCTGACACACTGTAAAGAAGTCTAGTACATTAATAAGGCAGCTTTCCTTTGGGAAAAAAAATAAGACTACCATACCAGATCTTTTATAAACATATCTTTATTCAATCAATGGATTGCTGTCAGAATGAAAGCTTCTTGAGCTGTAGTCCTATATTTTTTAAATATGTAAAACACCTGCTGCTCTCTAAGCCTTTTAGCTGAAGGTTTTACCACTACCTCCTAAGAACGTGTCAACTTCCTGCTCCTTTAATTTGCTCCGTCATTGTCCAGGAGAAAGGCTAGTACCAGAGCA
>NW_010147759.1:0-17155 GCF_000699245.1 Pterocles gutturalis | reverse complement strand
GTTTAGCAAAAACTGTCCCCGTGGTTTTACAAACCAAGACAACATTTCAAGTCGTTTTGCATATGTTCCAAGTTTGATTCCAAACCCAAAAGCTGCCAGCATTTGAACAGTAGCCATGAACTGGAATTACCTTGGACATAATGAATAGATATCTCTGTTTGTCTTATTAATACAAAAAATTATCCACTTTAACAAATGTGCAAGTGTCTAGTCACAAGTTCATCTGAGATAAAGTAATCTCTGCTGATGAGAGTGTCCTCATGTGGATAACATTTGACCGCAGCTTAAGAAAGAGAGAGTCTAGAAACACATGACACACATCTAGGAAGATAAATAAGCTATACCCATATATATGTTTTTCTTCTAAAGAAAGCAAAGCAGAACAGAATAAAGATAAGCATCAGGGGAATAAAATCAATATGAAACTAAATACTAGTCCAAAAATGATAAATTAGAAATATTTGTTTCAAATAGTCATTTATTTCAGTGGGTTTCCTTTCAAAATTAAATCCCAAATCAAAAACCACGAAAATAGAGAAGAAAAAGTAATAGCTTGTAGACAATAAAATCTCTGATTGTCTCAAAAAGAAAGAATAACTATATATTCATGTGATAAGAACAATTTATTTGTATTTATGGACTGAGAAATATGTTTTACAAAAATGTCTTACTAGGCTTTCAATGGGCAACAGTCATCTTGCAGAAAAGTGACATAATTTGTGACAGCTTCAATATAGACTACATTTTTTATTTCATTAAAAAAAATAGATACAGAACAAAGCACAGCTATGGTTGGCTGCCTACATTTTCTTAATTACGACAAGCTCCATAAAAATTCACTGGGAACAAGAATGAACACTCTAAGGCAGATTTTAGCAGTCCCTGCCTTTTTCGCAGCTTGATGTGGTGGGATGTTCAGAGAGTCACAGAATGGTTGAGGTTGGCAGGAACTTCTGGAGATTGTCCAGTTCAACTTCCCTGCTCAAGCAGGGGCAACTTGAGCACGGTGCTCAGGACTGTGCTCAGTCAGGTTTTCAACATTTTCAAGGGTGGAGACTTCAATCACCTGTCTGGGCAACCTGTCCCAGTGTTTAATAGCCTGCATCCAATGCAGCGTTCAGTATGTCCAAGTCCACAGTGTGTAAATTAAAGAGTAACCAAACTCAAAGGCACTAAAGGTGGCTTATGCTAGTTAAAGTTCTTGGGTTACACTGCACGCCTTTGAATCGTACCTAATATCATTTTTTAATCACAAAAACTTCTAAGTAAAATAAAACATAACTCTGTGAAGTTAGAGGATCATAGTTTTCTGATAATTGTTACCCTCCATTTTTCATACAGCTGTAATACACTTTTGTCCATTTACTTGCGTACTCTTCCCCAAGGTTTCTTGTTTCTCTGGGTCCTCTTCTCTCCTCACTCCTATTCCTCCTTCTCTCTCCTCATTGTACTTCATCGTTCTCCCTCTTTGTCTGTTGAACAGGTCTCTGTCTTTCAATTGTCATTGTCATGATAGGCATTTTGAAAGCATTTTACAAAAAAATATTTGCTTCACAATATTTCTTAAGCTGTGTGGATATGTACATGTCAGAATGATGTCTCTTGCTGTCCTTCCTCTGCCACTGCTGTATCTTATACCTTAAGATTTAACTCCTGCAAACTGAGCTTTTTATATTTAATCCATTCATAGTCTGTTATCACATCTCTTAGATATTTTTTTCCTAACCTTTTCTGCTTTGTGCATATTTGAATGGAAAATTAATGTAAAATTTCCTTCCCCATATCATAGTTCTTCAGTTTGTATTCTTTTCTCACCACTTTCATTGCACATCAAATGTAAAAGCACAGTGAAGAAATCTGTTTCTTACAGATATATCAAATGCTTCAAACTAACTCTTCCATTTAATATACAGTGCAAAGGGTTTGAACTCTGCAGCTTCCCCAGGGGAACTATGCAGAAACTCTGCATAATGCTTTGAAAGTGTGGTAGTAGAAGTAATGTATCGGAGCTCTGCTCCTTAACAAAGTTTCTAAATATTCTGTTTCTCTCCTAGGTCTTATTCCAGAAAAATAATTGTGGGTTTGGGGGGACTTTTTGTGTTTGTTTTTTTTTTTTCTTTTTTTTGTTTTTTGTTTTGGGGGTTTTTTTTGGGTTTTGGTTGTGGGTTTTTTGGGTTTTTTTTTCTGCAGAGGGGAGGGAAGGAAGGGGAACAATAGTTTTTGTTTTGTTTTAGATATGCAACAGTAACTTTGGGCATATTTTTTCACCTTAGAGACTTTCTCTCTTTTCTTCCTGTTCTACAGTGACCTTTCTTGTACCTCCCTTTCTTTCCTCATTGTGAAAGAAATTCAGATTGTGTGGGATAAAATTCAGTTGATTCAAATAAGTACTTTGAACTTGTTAAACTGTTGAACTGGGCTCCTTTCCAGTTGTCTGTGCACAAGGGCAGGTCCACATGTTGAAATTACAAAGTAAATTACAGCTTTTCCATACTTTCTCTCACAACAATGGTTTCTCTCTCACACAAAAATATTAACCAGTTGTCTCAAAGGATTAGTTTCATTTAACTTTAGTTCCCAAAAGCTGTGCACCGAATCTAAGCTAGCTATCCTGGACCCCACTCTAGTTGATGAAAAGAGATTGACACATCCTGAGGACAGCTTAGATGAGATGGTAACCCCTGTACCTGTATCCCTACTCTTCATTGACTGACTACCTGAGCGTGTTTGGACATGATGCTGAATTATTACATGCCTAAAGCTAGATAAGATAATTTTTATATTTATTATCTCCAGACACAGCATCACTGTTCATTGTTTGCTGTGTTGTATACTCTAGGTCATCCTGTAGCAAAATACAGTGTACACTACCCACTGAGAGAAAACCTTTTACATATATGTGTATGTATGTAAAGGCACAAGATAAACATAATTAGATCTATCTATTTGATTCCATTTGTTCCCTGCAAAGCTGAACTTTATACATTTAAATTAAACAAAACGAACTTAATTAACTTCTCATTACAATCGTAATCCTACAGTCGTTACAGACTTCAAACTACTGTTAGTTTCAAACAGCTCAGGAACTTCAACAAGAAGGAGAAGCCATCCCCTCCTTTCCAGGGCCTACTGTCTGTCTCCCTTGGGCAGTAGGTTTAGCTTCTTGCATGTTATTTTTTTGTTGTACACCGTAGTGTAATTACTTTGGTACAAGTTCCTGGACTGAAATGAAAAAATCAAGCCATTCTAGCCTAAATAGACACAAATCTGAGGCATTCTCCTATAAACAACTTTCCATCCATTGGAGACTCTTGTTTGTTATTTTGTTTCCTCAATAAACAGAGTCTTAACTGTTGGAAGCCAAGCAGGTTAACGCTAACACATAATCTGAGAGGAATATATTGTGTATAAAAATAACAACCTGTATGGGCCCTTAGTAATTGCTGTCATCTAAAAATCTCTTCACACAAAACTACTGCTTTAGTGAGACATGGAGAAGTGGACAAAAAGGGGAAGAAGCAACTTCTCATGCATGAAATTAATTTCTTATATAAGAAATAAATCATGTTTCCTATGTTTAATATCTCAGTTTAATTATCTAGTCGTAATCAAACCAAACAGGAATGGATGCTGTAGCTTTAAATTCTTAACAAAAAATTCAATTTTATAATGATACTTTACTTATACAAGGCCAGCTCTTAGCAGTGAAATACTGAGGAGTTTACAATATAATTAAAGCAGAAATCTTGAAAGTAAGTAGGAAGTATATAATACCTTGTAAAGCAGACAATTGTTCCCAAAATATCCATGACACTTTACAATGCCTTAGTAATACCCCATAGGTCATGTTGCCTTTATATCATTCTTAAAAGGAAAGTATTGGATTTTTAGTGACAATAATGCCTTTTATTCCTGTGGCATATATCTTCTAACATAATCAACACATTTTCCCCAGATGCAAACAAAAGACCATCCCTAAGGCCTCCATGTTATTGTGTAAGGAAGAGACAGTTCTGAGGATGAATTTTTTTCTGAGAGGCCTATGAATTCTGAAACTTATGTAGTTTGGGAGAACTGATGCTGGGCATTTTGCATTGTGCATTTAATATTTGAACATTAAAAACAAAAGAAATCTTTCATTTATTATGGAGATTCATCTTCTCAGAGCACTTTGGATGTCATCTATGCTTTCCACATTTCCCCTGTACATACATTTTTTTGAAGGTTGTAAAAAAACATAAGGATCTTTAGTTTATAGATACTTGGAGTCCATAGTCTTAATTTCGTAACGTACTTCTCCTTTTCAGATCAAGATCTGGAAAGGTGAATATTTAAACAGAACCTTATTATTTTAAAAAGACAGAAAATTTTTCTAGGCATATCTGGTTAAGAAAAATTGTACCCAAAACACAACATTATACAACCAAGAGACACCTCCTTGGTGAAAAAGGATACGTTCAGTGTTTTCAAAACCAGCGTAGCATAAAGAGTCTTCCATAGATATACCTAATTCTGTCTTAAGCACAACCATTTTTTGCCTGAATACGCTTATTGAGAACCTATAAATTTTACTGTAACACTTGTAACTCCACAAGATGTCAAAATTAAAGGATATTTATTGTTGTACATGGACAAAATATTGTTCAATTAAAAAAAATTTCTTCAAAAATTCATCACTTGTAGAGTTAGTCATCTTAGAAATATCATAACCGGAATTCTCCAAGACCACTTCATTAAATCTGTGAAGGAAAACTAGATATGGGAAAGAAAAGGAAAACCTATCAGAACAAAGTTACTTAAGAAGAATAGGTATCTCAGGAGACAGAAAGATCCACGACATTGCACACGAAGAGATTGTTTACTCAACAGACTTAAGAATTCTTAGGCTTTAGGATGATGACGCAGAATGTGCAATCACTCACCTGGTAAGGCAAAGGCTCTTAACCTTGAGGAGTTACCCTGGGCAGCATCTCAACCCAAGGGAGAGTCCTCAACTGCAGACCCGCTGCTCCTAGGAGGACTGACTCAATTTGCCCTCCAGTCATGCTGGCCCTAATTGGCTAAGGAACCCATCTTCTAGTGACTATATACATAGAATCATAGAATCATAGAATTCATAGAATCATTAAGGTAGGAAAAGACCTCAAGTATCATCAAGTTCAACCATCAACCCAACACCACCTAACTCACTAAACCATGTCCCTAAGCACCACATCTACACATTTCTTGAGCACTGCCAGGGATGGTGACTCCACCACTTCCCTGGGCAGCCTGGTCCAATGCCTGATCACTCTTTCAGTGAAGAAATTTTTTCTAATATCCAGCCTAAACCTCCCCTGGTGCAACTTGAGGCCATTTCCTTTTGTCCTATCACTTGTTACTTTAGAGAAGAGGCCAGCACCCACCTCACTACAACCTCCTTTCAGGTAGTTGTAGAGAGTGATAAGGTCTCCTCTCAGCCTCCTCTTCTCTAGACTAAACAACCCCAGTTCCCTCAGCTGCTCCTCATAAGACCTGTGCTCCAGACCCTTCACCAGCTTCGTTGTCAATTTGGTGTCATCAGCAAACTTACTGAGGGGCACTCAATCCCCTCATCCAGGTCATTGACATGACACCAGTCACCAGTCACAGTAAAGGCGGGAAAAGAAACAAAAGGGAGAGAGGAAAGGGTGCAAAAAAACCCAGTCTTTGTCAGGGCAGCAGCATCTGCCACACTGTGTTCCTACATTCTTATTTAGATTTATTTTTCCACAGGTGATAAGCTACAGATAGTTTGTCAGAATGTATGTCCCTGCTTCTAGAATGTTAATAGTTTTTACTGCTACTATGTAAACTTCATCACTTCAACAAAATACTCATTCCATGAAGGCAGTGCCTTCAAAATGGAGTCAGTTTAACAGTGAAGAAGTTGTTGGACATGAAGCAATCAGCCACGATTACTTTTAATCTCTTTACAAAAACCAGTAATGCATCAAGTGTTACACAGATATAAGAAACTCATCCAATAAGTAGGTGTCAATAGCAAAGCTTTTCTCCTGATAATTCTGCTTTTGGGAAGCTAGTTTACTTATTTCTGTGTTTTAATCTAGTGACTGCATAATGCAAAATACTTGAACAGTCCTAAAGAGCATGAACTGAAGTGCAGACCTCTGGGAAGTTTAGGCACCAGCAAGCTACAGTGTCTGGATCTCTTCCATTTATTTGCAAGAATCTGTTTCTTTTTGCTTCTCTTGATAGAAATAAATATGTTCCTCTCAGCAGTTTCTTAACCTCTTAAATCCTAGATCTTCCTAGGATGGGTCCACATTCTCTTTACCCACACTTTCCAAGCACTGCAAGCTTCTCTGAAGAAACTGAGTTACAGGGAAGGAACAACCCTCCAGTGGTTTCAACTCACCCGCTCTTCTTCAATTAACATAATATTAAAGTTTAAAATGGACATATCAAACATGTTTCCTTTTAGTTTTTCTCTTTTTTGCTTTGCAGAACATACAGCTTTCAGAAAGGGACATTTTAGATTGAGACGCACTGAAATGCTGTACTGGTGAAGGGAAAACATAAGAAAGCTGACACCGGGTTACAATATTTTTGAGATATTAGTAAGCCAATGGTGTCTGTATTCAAGAACAGAGGAGGAGATGTCCATAGTGATAAACATCAGACAGCTTTAGAAAAAGATATGATGAAGCTGGAAGTGATGTAATTCCTGAACTAAGAGCAAGGACTTGCATTTGAGTAATTCATTTTGAAAGGAAGATTTTGCCTGACAAAGCAGTCCCAATTATTTTATATGATACAAAGTGGGAGCTAATTAGATGTCCAGATTATTTATACAAATTAAGCAAAAGTCAAAACTCTGAAAGGGGTAATTAAATTTATTTGAAATTAGTATTACATTGAAGATGCCTGGAGAGATGTCAACAGGAGGATACCTGCCTCAGAAAGTCTGTTCTCCACTATTCTGTGAACCCAATAGATGTTCAAATGATTCAAAAGTTACAAGATTCTTAAAGCAAAAAATACAAAAACATGAAGGATTCACTGTTTGTTTATGTATTTTCTGTATCTGCTCAGGTAGCAACAAATGGTGTTAAGGGATTATGGAGAGAAAAAAACTGCAATTGAGGAAACAAGGAGAAAAAAGTCACCTCTTTCTCAACAGGGGTTTAATTTTAATGTTAAAGATACCGTTGTAATGCTACAGCTGTATCATGGCCTAGACATAGTTTTGATTAAAAAGTGTCTTTTAAACATCTCTGCAGAGATGTGTCTAATAGCTACTATGGCTCAAGATAGAACTACTTACCCTACCTTTTTCCCAGCTGACGCAAACAACTTAACTTCTGCTAACATATGTCTGTAGTAAATTATAGCAATTTTTCTCACCCTTAGTCCATCAGGAGTAAAGCCAAGACTATCCATCCTTGTCTGCTTCCCTAAGATCACTCTTCTTTTACTTCCTTCACAGAAAAATGTTTACAGTGATGATTCTGATCAGCTCTCATGCTCCTGCAGAAACATCCAACATGGGTTATGTACATATTCTCACCAAGACAAGCACTAGCTACCCAGTTTTGTGACTCTCAAGTCTTGTCACTCCAGTGATATGAAGTAATTCTCGAATTTCCTGAAGAAATGCATGCTTAACTAGTTTATGACTTAATAAAATGGTACCTTGTTAAATTAGGACTTATGAGTGTTTTCTGAATCTAAAGAAAGTTTTGGGAAACAAGATAACATCCAAAATTTTAAATTTGGCGTGATAGTTAATTTGAAAGGAGAATACATTTATAACGCTCAGAAGAAAATATGAAAAATGCTTTTCAGCATTTTTGGGGATGACAATCCTTACTACACAGACTTGAGATAGCATAACAGAAAAAGTGGTAGTTTTGAAAAATCAGAAGCTATTTTGTTTGCGTCCTAACAGAAGCTAGAATATCTTCTTTATGTATTGGATAAAATCAAAACACAATTCTCCCTAAAGTATTGTTTTTTACCCAAAACAATACTTAAATGTTGAGATATGATTCAAAATCAGAAGTTTGAACACTGAATTTATCTAAGGTACTCCTTAGCCACCCACTTATCCTTTTCCCTCATATACTATTTTCTTGATTTATATCATAGTAACTCTTAAAAATCTCACTGCACCATTTACTCAAATCCCTTTGCTCAAACTCAGAACAAAAAAAGTTGATTCTTGCTTCAGTGTACTTATTCTTTACCATTTCCTTTTTATGCCATTATTAGGTATAATTCCTCTGTACTGTGGATCTCTAATAAACCTGTAAAACTTTTGGTGGGATCTTAAACTGTGGAATCTGAAGAGATCATTTTTTGATTAAGTGTAAGATTTACTTAACTTCTGGATATAATCCCAAATCCACTGAAAATTATTCCATGTTTATTTAAGGGTGTTATTTTTTTTCCCCCACAAGGTCAAGAGAATTAACTGTGAATAAGGTAAGACTATCTTGATAAATAAATTCATTTTACCTTTTTAAGCATTCCACTTACTTAATATTGAAAATGTATGTATGTATATGTAAGTGCACATCTTCATGTGTATGTGTGAGCAATATTTTTAGGCCACATTTTATTATGCTGCTCTTTGAAGCAATAAAATTAGTTATAGTACTTTTATTGATGTTGATTATAGGGATGTCTGATTTCATTTAGCATCCATACTGCACAGTAAGTGTCTTTTATAACCCCCTTACTTTCACAGATGATTTGTCCCACTGCAAAATCATTAAGGACATTCATTAAAATTTGTCACTCTGTTCCAGCAAACTAATACTTTTCAAAATAAAGGTTCAATTGTTTGTGTTTAATTTCAGTCATGTTTTCTTTTAGGCTTTAAGCCGTTTTGTTTCAACATACTGCTAAGTGACTCTGGCACTGCTTAGCATTGTAAGAAGTCTTTCATTATTATTCCTGGCTGCTGATCAGAGTCAGATTTAGAGCTACCTTGTTCCTAGTATCTTCAACGCCAGAAACCCTTCGTCCTAGCTTTTAAATGATTCACTGGAGATTATTTTCTAGGTATAGGGGACCGCTTAAGTAAGTCTGTTCTTTCCTTATTGAGAAGGTGCATTAGAGTTCTGAGGCCCTTCAGATCTCAGTGACGTTGTAGATGGGTAGACTACAAAGTGGGCGAGAAACTGTGCAGAAAGGTGAGCTCAGAGGATAGTGGTCTGTGGATCGATCTGGCAACCAGCTAAAATTAATTTTCCCTGAGAGTTGATACAAGGTCTCATCAAAAGCCTTGATGATGGCACAGAATTGAACCTCAAATAGCTCATGGATTACATAAAACTGGAGAATTAGATGATATGCTAGTATAATGGATGTTATTCACAACAACCTCACCAAGCTGGAGGAATGGACTGACAAAATTCATGAAGGTCAACCAAGACAAATGCAAAGTCTTGCAGCTGAACTGGAATAACTCCACAGGACTGTAAAGGTTAGGACTGACTGGATCAAGAGCAGGTCTTCAGAAAGGGGCTGGAGAATTCTAGAGGACAGCATATTAAACGAGTCAGCAGTGAACCTTTGTAGTTATAGAAGCTTATTGCATTTTGGTCTGCATTAGCACAGGCATAGCCAGAAGTTCAATGCAAGTGACCATTGACCTCCATTCGGGACTTGTGAGACTGCATATGGCATATTGCACAAGGTTCTGGACCCCCATTACCAGGAAGACAGGGACTAAAGCACATAGCACTTTAGAACAGGCTGAGTGAGTTTGGTTTAATTAGCCTGAAGAAGAAAAAATTGAGAGGGAGATCAGTCTCAGTCTTCAGATTCTCAGCAATGCACAATAAACAGGTATGATCATAAGTTTCAGTAAGATAAATTCTAATTATGTATAAGCAAAAAAGCTTACAAATGTCAGTGGTCAAGCACCAGAAGGTGCGTGAGTTTTTGTGCAAGGAAGCACAGGTCCATAATTTTTTTTTTTTTTCCTTTGGCAGTGGAATATAGTTATTATGTAATCTCCCAAATTTACCTCAGAAGCCCGATCTAACTTTAATGTTAGTCTTGTTTCGAGGAGGGGCTTGGATTAGGCAACTTCCAGAACTGTGGTCTGGGATACCAACCTGTGCTAAGACTCTGAGATACTATTGATTACGTTTCCATTCAATCTAATGAGTCACCAGACATCTATGTTACTTTGTACACTTACTGTTAGGTGCCTATAAATTAGAGCATCTACGTCTGAGCTAATCACTTTGTGCCCCTGCTCTCTTTATAGACAGTGAGGCAAACACTATTGGGGAGCAATTCATCCCACCCTAAACTAGATTTTTAAAATAGATCTCATTTCTCCCTATTTCATATACCACTTCAAAACAGATCTCAGAGCTGCTTATTATATATATTCATTATAAAAAAAAATAACTAAACGATGTAGATGTTAACATTAAAGTTGGCTAAGATGAAATATACCCAGGGCTTTTTCTTAAGTTGACAAACATGGAAATAACACCATCTGTATTAAGAAAACCTTTCTTCTTCCACCATCAGATGTATGCACCTTACTAAAGAATGCTTTTCCTTCTAGGAATAACCTGAAGCAATTTAAAAATATTTTACTTGACTGGCAGCCAGAATTAGGATGTAACTCTTTCTGGAAGCAGCTGAAGGGCACACCTACAAACAGGTGAAGATATGGAATCTTCAATTACTCTTCCCATTCCTTCACCAGTTCATTGGTTTTGCCCAGAATATAATAACTAGCTGCATTTACTACGTTCAAAGAACCAGAAAATGTAAGCAGAGAGAGCAACACTAGAAACTCTAGAGGTGATGAAAGCAGCAAAGAGAAGAGGGGAGACCTACCTGCACATATTTAGGGAAAAAAAAAATCTTGGTCCAGAAACCACTGCATTCAAATGAATCTATTGACTTGAGTAGATTTTGGATAGAAGACAAAAAGCACAATATTGCCAGAAAAAGCAACGCACATAAGTCACTCAAACCAACAACAGGGGCAGGCAGCATGAATACCCTTTAGCAGACAATTAATGCTTTTCTCTTAATAGATTGTGTAAAACATGATGTCAGAACACACAACAGGAGGTGGCTTCTGAGTAAATACTGTATGCTGAGAAAGGAAAGTCACGGCAAGAACATTTTTCAAAACATGCCATATCTTTTTTTTCCTCATGCCAACATACTAAAGTACCTTCAGACCCTAGAAACTTGTTCCTGCTAGTACGCAATAGGAGTTTGCCTGGCTCACACTGAATCACTCTGCACTGCTGACAAAATATCCATATGCTCATTTGTACTCAGTGTTCTGTGTTAGATTTGGCAGGGAAGTTGTTGCTGGTTGGCACTTCAGTAGTGAGTTCTGCCCTGACAGTGTTTCTCAATGTTTACGCCACCCTATTGTGTCCTATATGTACAATGCTATTCTTTTCTTCCTCCTTTTACAGTCTGCTACTTAGTGGAAGCAGCCTTTGATTTTGTGTCAGATATTACTTTTCATCAGTGTTTGCATTTGATCAGACATAACAAGAATTAATGTAGTCATCTGCAGTGTACTGGAAGGCTAAAGCACTAATTAATCATGGGGCAAGTATAGCAAGATTTATCAGTAGCTAACTGAAGTGCTCAGCTAACTGGGGTGCCTGGGCTCAATAGCTAAAAGGCGCCCAATTGCCAGATGTGCCCAAATCCACAAGTATGCCAGACCAGCTTTTCTTTCTTCACAGCACAGGCTGAAGGGAAATAAATTGGTGTCAGCAAAGGTCAGTCCATACTACTAATTGACAGGAACTGCTACTTGGCCTTTGTCTTAGAGGATGTCTGTTGCCATCTACAGAAGAGGTGTACCCGAAAAAAATCTTCCCGTGGTTGTGCTGGCTGCAGGAAATGGTAGCCTTACAGCTCTTGACCCACAAGACTTTTTCAAAGAGCTATGGTTAGTTAAGGTTCCTTGAAAAAGTTACCTTGAACTATTACACACAATTTTCCAAGTGTGAAAATGGCTCAGATATACCCCAAAATATTTTTGGTAGTAAAATAACGCCTACAATTCTGTATATCTTCATACAATGTCTGAAAATGCACTCATTGCCCTTAGAGTTTAACATAGACATATATGTTTATATTAGGGATATTATGTTAGGGTATTATATGTATATATATGTTTTTCTCATTCACCATGCAGATCCATCCGTTACTGTCATCACCTACTTTGCCTGAGTTATATTGTCTCCCCTCCCTCCAAAGCTTGACTTTCTAAATATGTCAAAGGAACTTCATTAATCTTCTGTTTATTTTCATCAGAGTTACTACAAATTATTTTTACCCTTAAAATTTGAATAAAAGGAAGACCTATCTTAATTGCTGATGCATGAAAACTTGCAGCAGGGGCAAGATTATTTTTCTCAATCGGTTTCTGATAAATGGAGAACTTCAGTTTTTCTTTATTCATATGTTCATCCAGAAAATAAATTCCTTTGTACCCCTGCCTTTCCACAACCATTTTACAGTGAGGGTGAAGTGAGTGAGTTCAGAAAAGTTCCCTTAACAAGAGTGTTCTATAATAATTAATACAACAAAATAGATGGAGCCAAGATATTTATACAGGAATTGCTTAAGCTTCTCAATTGACTGAAGGCACAAATACATTCATCTTTTAGTCCATACAATATAGTAGGGAACTGTAGTCCTGCACAGGAATTCTATAAATTGGTTTTCTATAGGTTTGTCATTCTTAATGTAATTCTATAAGGCTATTTTGTCAATAAGAGAAAAAATCTGTCACAATCAAAATATCCTCACCTTCTATCTTTACTTAGTTGTTTTTTGTTTTTGTTTTGTTTTGTTTTGTTTTGTTTTAATTAAGACATCCTCAAGATGAGTGCATATATATCCTTCAAGAGTGGCAATGTTAACTGATGTTAGGAGCAACCACCTCCTCCAGTCCCAGGGACCCAGCGTGTCTGCCAGTTCTGAGGGACGCGGCTGCTGCCTTCCCTTTTGTGAGTTAAACCGGTAATAAAGCTGAGCACATATCCCAGAGACACAGGCATGGACACATACAGGCATACAGAGGATATGGACACAGACAGTCACGCAGGCAGCCACAGACAAGGCGCTGCTCCCAGCAGCACCCACATTTGTGACTCACCCTAGTCACAGGCAGAGACAGCCATGTCCCCACCTCTTCTGGGGCTGGCAGAGGCAGAAGGTCACTGGTGCAGCACACACACCGCACTCTCCAGGTTCACAAGCACATGCACGTTTTCAGATCCCCTGAACAGCAGCACAGCCCCTCTGCCTGCCTGGCAACGTTGCCTGGATTCTGGCCCCCCTTGCTAACCTCACGGTTCCCCGACTCACTGGCAGGTCCCACTGGGTGCTCACTGTACACATGCAGCACTCACACACTTGTCCCAGAGAAAACCATACTCACAGGCTGCCCCCCTGAATACCATCAGAGACCCTCCTCCTGCCTGATACCCCTGCCTGGCCCAGGGGCATCTTACTCTCCAGATGGTCAGACTGGAGTGACAAGGCACAGGGCTCAGCCAGACAAGATGGGCTCCATTTTACGTGTGACTGGCCCCTTTTATACCCCTTTCTGTCTACCCCTTCTTTGTTCCTTCCTGATTAATTTCTCCTACACATTCCCCCATCAGCTCACATAGTCCCATCGACCCCCTCCAACACCCAGGACCCTCAGGTTTTTTATCATTTTCAGTTGTGAAGTCCCAGTTTACCTGCAGCTTCTTGGTAGCCCATCTGTTACCGTGACCAACCAAGTTTTTTTCTTGTCTTTGTCTCCATTACATTCACCTGTTAGGTCTGTGTCTCCATATATCTTGTTTCTGGTTTCCCCCTTTTCCTTAGTTTCCTATTTGTCAAGGTCTCCAATCAGATTACCTTGCTGGAAGAAGTGTTCCACACTCCCACAAATCCTCATCAATTGGTCCAGGTCTGACTCCCTCTCTTATCATTTGTCAGTCAGGTTTTTGTGTCTGTATGTTCTTGTTTACGGCTTCCTCCTCTTCTGATTATCTTCTCTGCATTGAAATGGTGCTTGATCAGACACCTGTAAAGGAGCTGATGTTTTCTTCTTCCACATACCCCCTGCAGGAAATAGCTGAACAGATATACCTTTAGCCTTGTAGCAGTAGGGCTGCTGCTGTGGTCATATAGGTCTAGAGACATGGCAGGTCGGTTGTACCTATTTTTAAAATAATTGATGTAGTTGAAGAATCAGAAAATCTTCTGGGCAACTCTTCTTATTGAATAGAAATCAACTATATCCCAGAAACAAATGTATATTTTCCAACATATGGTCCTGGGTTAAGCAGAGACAGAGTTAACTTTCTTCATAATAGCTAGCAAGAGGCTGTGCTTTGAATTTGTGCTCAGAAGAAAGACGATAAAAGGTGATGTTTACAGTTGTTGCCAGGATATTCAAGGTCTTTCAGCTTCTCTGCTCCCCGCAGACAGGGGGAGCTGGGAGGGAACACAGCTTGGTTACTAGCCAGGGATTTGATCTTAGGTTCAGGATTGAAACCCAAAGTGGCCAATAGTCTATTCCATAGCATACACGTCATGCCCAGTATATAGGTGAGGACCCTCCAGAAGATCGTCCCTTTTGTTCCGGATCCCTTTGGTTTCTGGATCTCGCTTGGCTCTGGGTCGTCTCGCTCCAGGTGGTCGCTCTCCCAAGGCCTCCCCCCCATACCCTGGTCAGTTCTCGATCTGGGACGCTGGGACTGTTATCTCCATTCTGTGAGTGCCTCCAGGAGCAGTGCACTCCCCTCCTGGGGGAATCGTGAGTGTGGTTTCGGGACTCTCCCTTCTCCGGGATCATTAGCCGGAAACAGGCTGAGTCTTTATCATCAGGTGTGGGGAGGGACAGTGTCGCTGTGTATCACTCGTTTGTATATTTGTATATAGTATTATTTTCAATATTATTGTAGTTTAGTTATTAAATTGTCCTTATCTCAACCCACAAGTCCTTTTTTCCCTTTATCCCTTTAACTCTCTCCCCTATTCTCGAGTTGGGGGGGAATGGTGTGAGCAGGTGTGTGGTTTTGGCCCCCAGCCAAGGGCTAACCCATCACACATACTTTCACAGCCTCAGCAGGGGATTTTCCCTCTGAAACATAATAATCAAAATCCACAGATTCCTGTGTTCGTTTTATGCATCCACTATCTAGAATACACTGACTGTCTCTAAGAAAACAATATAAGAGAAAACAAGGAACACTTTAAAAGAGAATGAACTCTTATGGGCAAATAAAAAAGCATGCATGTATCTGAAATGTATTCATCTCGATTCACGTATCAATGCTGTATACATTACAACCCAGCCAGCTGCCCAGAGTACCCTTACAGCTAATATGCAGAAATAGGTCCTTCAGAAAAAATTCAGGTATTTCATTTCATCCTAAAGTGGTCATAAGAAATAGGTCAGGTGAAACAGTTTGCAGTGTTTAGCATTCTCTAGTGGCTCTATTTTTTTTTTTTTTAACTGATCAGGTCAAATCTAGACATTTACACTGTAGCCATTTTAAAATGTCAGTTGAATTGTACCCCCAAAATTAAGGGAATAATATTTTTACAAAACATCTTCTGATCTTTGACTTCTCAGCTCTGATCTTCAAAGAAAAAAGAACACCTTCAAAAGATAAGCATGGGAAGTAAAAGTCATGCAAGTACAGAAAAACAAAAATAATTATTTTGAATTTGATATTGTATAACCCCATATTTTTCCACACCCTTTCCCTGTGTTCCATGTGTGACAATTACCTGTCCATTTTTTTGTACAATGGCATTAATGACTTCATAATCTCTCCTTCATTAGTACTACTTTCTGCACCTCAGATAGCAACATCTTTTGCTCTTGCAAGATTAAAATGATTGACACAATCTAAAATCAGTGGAAGCTCTCTCACGAGGTATTGAAAACTACTGTTACTTCAAATCACATGAAAAAACTTGAGTGTCTTACAGCTTGCTTTCTTTTTTCCCCATGACTATACAAGTTAGTCTAGGCTCTCTAACCCAAGGATATTTGGCAGCTAATACTAATCTTACGTAAAATAAGGCTTTGCTTACAGATACTGTAAAGCAGAAATCACACTCCAAGGCCTAATCTTTTATAAAGAAATTAAGTAAATTTATCTGGATTTAAGCAAAAATCTGTGAAAAGTTCCTCAAAAGAAACTATTATTAAGGTCAAATTTGAGAGGTGTTAACACAAGAACTGCAAGCTGATCAGGAAGAGGATAAATAGGAAACCCAGATGTTTTACGCTGACGGGAGATCTGTCAGGATGGGAGGAAGACACAAGTGGTGATCTTCAGGGATGAATCTTGGGTCGGTCCAGTGTAATAGATTTACATGCCATTTTTCTATTAATCTTTAATAGAAGTTTAGCATCTACCTATTTGAAAAAGTATTGTATATCTAGTTCTGTATTGATAATTATATTTACTCAAAGGACAGTAGGGGAGTGTTCTCCAGTTGTCAAGATCTTTACAAAGATAAGTTACACATGTAACATGCCTCTATAGATAAGCGCACAAAGGAAGCAATGTCTCTTGGGAGGACTCGAGCCCACAGTGTGGTGATTAGTAGCATGAAGTATAGTTGGAGGCCAGCATGTGTCCCCAGGGGTCAGTGTTGGATCCTGTCCTGTTAAATATCTCCATTAATGATCTAGATGATGGAGAAAAGCATACCCTCGGAAAGTTTGCCAATGACACAAAATTGGGAGCAGTGGCTTAATATGCCACATGGTCATGTTTCCATCCAGAGGAACGTGGAGAACGGGCTGGAGAAATGGTCTTACAGGAACCCCATGGAGTTCAACAAAGGGGAGTGCAAAGTCCTGCACCTGGGGAGAAACAATCTCATGCAAGAGTACATGGTTGGACTGCCCAACTGGAAAGCAGCTTGGCAGGAAAAGACTCTGGTGGTCCTGGTAAACAACAAATTGAACATAAGCCAGCAACATGCTCTTGACACAAAGAAGGACAATGGCATCCTGGGCTTCATTAGGAAGAGAGCTGCCAGCAGGTGGAGGGAGATGATCCCTCCTCTCTACTCAGCACTGGTGAGTCCACACCTGGAGTACTATGTCCAGTCACAGAATCACAGAATCACAGAA
>NW_010147758.1:0-4963 GCF_000699245.1 Pterocles gutturalis | reverse complement strand
ATATATTTATTTATTTTTCTCCTGAGAACTTCCATTTTGCCAGCAGGAGGAGTCCTGAAGTAACAGTACTAGCTGCATGGCCCCTGTGAGTCTTTAGGAGGATGTGTGCCTTGAGTGGAAATGAGCGAGCAGTAAGGCAAAACTTTTTTTCTTTAAAATATCCCTTGTTAAGTCTTATTTCCCAGTATTAGTAAAATTGGTTATGAGAAATACTATACGTAGTGCACAGAGCTAGTGTCTTATTATTCCTTGCCTGTGCAGAGACATTGGGAAAAGATCGAGTTTCCTTTATTTCAGTAGTGATTTGTGGCCTTGGATGTTAGGTGAAGGGATGAAATGTTATAGATGCAGAGCTTTCCAGACTCTGAAATGCAGTTTAAGGCGTGTCAAAGTGGCCTTCAAATAGTCATTTCCTTTGTAAAAAAGGGTGTTGTAAAGGCTACCTAGCAAGTTGGAGAACTTGGAACTAAAATCAAGGACAGGCATAGTATCCTAGTGTGGGTATTGAGCTACAGACACTTTAACATTTTAAAGTTTTTGAGGGAGATGGACCAAGTGGGGAGAAGGTCAAATGAATACTCTTGAAAAAGTGACTTAAAGGTATCCTGTTAAAAACACATCCATCCTCTCCAAAAACATCTATTAATAAATAGAGCAGTTCTGCTTACCTCTGACAAAAGTAGTCAAAGATGGCTGGGGTGGATCGGGCTTTATGCTGCAAAAGATAATTTAATCTCCTGGCGTTATCACGGCATCAGAATATTACAAAAGGAAGTTGTTTTCTCTTTGGTCAGATAAAACACATTCAGGGCTTGATCTCCCACTTAGAAAAAATATTTTCTTTTTAAAATTCAAGAAATAAGTTCTTCATGCTTCTGGGTAAAACAATGGCATCTGTGTACACTGCCGTGAACATGTTCAAGTCAAGCTGAGCTTCTAGTCAGTGATGGTGTCTTGACATGTTAGAGAACGAGTGTGAGGTCCTCTCCCAAAAACCTTGTGCCACTTGATACGGCACTTGTTTACTTTTCATATGAGAGCTGTGAATTACTTAGGGCGCAGTTGCAGCCTCTGGCACATTACCGTTCTGTGCCAAGCAAAACATCCACCGGTAGAGATTTTATTTGACTTTGACAGGGTTTGCTGCTTGGAATTCAGCAAAGCACTGTTGTCAAAGATGAATTGTCTTTGCTATTTAATATTGATTAGGAGACTTGCATCTTGTGTGCCCTTTTTCACCCCAGGGAAGGGAAGACGGTACAGAGTAATTTCGTTGCTCATGGATTGCTTGTACCTGTAGCTATTGCTTTCTTTACCCTCAGTTTTCTCTGTGGCAAAACCCATCTGCTTTTTTTTCCAGAAATGCTAAAACTCTGGTTTGTGCATGCGCAGCTCCGATACTGTTACTCCTGGAAGAAGATCAATTAATTATACCACTCTCTGGCTTGATTAGACCAGCTTATCCTCAAAGAAGACAGACCTGAAATAGTCTAAGATGTCAAAAAAACCCAGAACAAAACGCAGTAGGGCAAAGCTCTGCTCACAGGGCAGACTGGAAATGCTAACAATAGGAGAAGGAAGAGCTGTGCAGAGGGCAGATTCTGGCCTCCTGTTCACCTTCTTCTACAGAAGGCCAATGACTAGTTTGACCAGAAGTTACAAGTAATTACATGTAACTAATTCATATGATTTTTTTAAAATGTAAAAAATAATCCATTTCTGTGGAACTTGCTATGAGACCTCATTGATGAGAAGACAAGATTTAGCAGCCTTGAATAAAGGGATGCATTTTTATATCGCATAAAATTTGGGACAATTTTTAACTATAAAAACTGAAGTGCCAGGGATTCAGTAGCTGGGGAATTCAGAGAAATCATTTCATGATTGCTGACTTGCCAGTTTTTTGAATTGTCCCAGAGAGCAGCTGGCTTGATACAAGTATAGGACTAAGTCTGAGTCTCCTTCTGTCTGGCGAGTTTCTGTATGAAGGTTGTGGTCTTCTTTGGAAGGCCTAATCCATGGATTTCCAAGTATGGACAATGCAGGCTAAATTCCAAGAAATTCAGAAGATACTGAGAAGAGACCTCATCCAGCAGAGCTGGAATGAGATGGATCTTTTTCAGAAACATGGTTCTTTAGCTATTACATGCAAGTCTGTGCCAGCACATGCCCAGCTGGAATATCGAGTATTAGTGAGGGGAGGGGGACTTGGGTAGTAGGGAGATGCTGCAGAAGGGGTATGAGTGTAGATATGACAAGTGAAAAAAACATGGAGTACAAGGAAGCACAGCAGGTCTGACCTTACTAAACCTGATTTATTTTCTTATGACAGCTTGAGCGTGGAAAAACAGTGTGCTTAACAAAAGAGTTAGATGCTGGCAGTATGCTTACTCTCCGCTCCCAGAAAAAAAAAAACTCTTTTACAGCTGTATAAGTGCCAGCGACTGTGAACTGTGCTGCAGGACTTCTTGCAAGAAAGCTAGAGAAATGACAGAAGCAAGATGGTGGCATAAGAATGATGAGCAGGTCAGCACTCTGGAGATGGGGAGAAAAGAAGAAGGAAGGATAATCAAGCTCAGAACAGCAGAAGGGAAGGTAGGAGAAATAGGGAGGGGAAGGCTGCAGCTGAAAAAGGGGAACAAACTGTAAAAGCATAGAGAGTAGTAGCCAAAAGATTGACAGCAAAATAAATTAGCCAAAGAACGTGCAGGGAAGCAATTTGTTTCGTGGCTTCCCTCTGTATGCCCATCTTCTGCCTGAAGAAAAGAGTGGAAGGAGAAAAAAAAAAAGACTAGCATGCAGCTGAGCACAGCAATGAAAAATACATGTGAAAGTAGAAGACCAACAAAACTGACCTCCCAAATACAGTGGCCATTCCTTAATCACTTATTTCTCTCTGTTTCTTTCTACATTAGGTAGCAAGGAGGGACCTATCTTGCCTTGTGTTAATATGTTAGTAAGAATCAAAATCTCAGAGTGTGAGCAGGTGATAAATTTTTGTTTCAACTGTTATGCGGAGTGGTGTTAATCAAAAAAACCTTTTATTACTGTGGTGTTTCTTGGAACTTTTGTCTTGCACTGACTGAAATACTCAGATATCAGAGGCTGTGTTTCTGATTGTCTTTGGAAGATCTAAAGCTAAGAGCCAGACTGCTGTGCAGCGGTGATTGGAAAGGAGGTGTGCATTTGTCAAGGTGGTTATATGGTGAGGAAATACTGGCAGTGTTGTCTTCAGCTGCCTTGTTTATACAGATAGTGAGGACAGGAAGCAACCAGAGATGTTCCACTCAGTTGCTGCTTTGTTAAACATGCGCCTGATATAAAAGTGTCTCTATATGGCACGCATCTCTTGGAGTTCACGCATCTCTCTGGGTAATGAGTGCTGTATGTGCCTGTCTCTTCCACCTGCTTTGCCCTGCTAGTGCTCCTTTGAGTTTGGTCAAGTTGTCCTGAATTTCACTTGAGTGATTAAGAGGGAATTTGGATTCATGTGTTTGTTCCCTTAACCATTTCCACTGTATTTGAAATGAACATGAAATATTTGTTTGGTTAGTGTTTGTGTGTGCTGTGGTAGTTAAGTCTCTCTGCTCCTATTTTTATAGAAGTACCTCCTGCTAATAGCTAATGAGTAATAACCGGGTAATAATAATGAGTAATAACTCGGTAAAGTGCAGAGACACTCATCATGCAAACTGCTGTTTGTATCTTGGGTCAGTGCCATGCTGTACATTTAACTTCTCACGTTTGTTGCTGGAATTATGGTATAGCAATTAATGGCATACAATCCTGAAAAAATGTGACCTCCAACTTGGAGTTCAAGATGGTAGTGTTCATTGAAAGGAATCAAAATTGAACAGATTGAATTGCCATGAGGAATTCCTATGAAATTTTGGTGGCATATTGCATCTAATCAGACAGGCTTTGTGTAAAGCAAGGAAAAGGAGATTGCAGCAGTCCAACCTGGTACAACTGCCTGACTCCACTGCATGGTGATCGGGATATCAAGCAGCTCCATTGAAATTAGCTGAAAAAGATTTTCTTCATAGACTACTCTAACTAGGATCACTTTTGTAGTTCATTCCAGTTTTAGGCTTTTCCATGTAGCAATTTAATGGCAGTGACTTCAGAAGTGTTTGTGGCTGGTATTCTTTATCCCATGACTTAAGGAAAGTTGGGTTTCTTTTTGTAGAAGCACTTTGGAAAAGTTGGTTCCCATCTCTTCTGTCGAGTGTGTGGTGCTGGAGGTGTCTCAGAGGAAGTTTTTAACGACTGGCCAGGAGATGAGAAAGTGCCAGGGGTGCTGTGGCAGGGGGCATTGCCTAAAGAAAGAAAAACTTGGGAAGAGTTGAACTACATGGAGTGCTTTGGTAGTTTTTTCCTAAATTCTGAGATTTGTGAATGTTGATGTTTGAGTGGTCCTCTATAGAGGAAACCTCTTTAATGGGTGAAGAGCAAAGGAAATGCAATTGAAGGGAAGAATTGAAATTGAAGGAAGAAATTGAAGGAGTCTTTCAATGCGGACCTATAGGGCAAGAAAACCTTCCTTTTAGTAAACAAACCTTGCCCCTTTGCTTTTGTTTGCAGGATTAAGAAAAAACGAACAATATCCAAACATAACTAACAAAAAGCTTCAAAACCCCTAGAGATGATGCTTTCTTCATTCCAGCCCGTCGATTTGTGACCAGGTTAAAGCCCCTGCAAGGTCCCTGTGCCGTGAAACACTCTCGGGGTCGGTTCCTGGAATGTTTTCCCACACCAGCACCTGTGTTCGCCTCACGGCAGGACACCCCCGCCGCTGCAGCTGCTGGTCGCGCTGCAGACAGGACAGGTTGCAGATTTACCCTGGGCTCCTGCTTCCCCAGGTAGCAGCCGGTGAGGAGGAGGAGGCTGGGCTCCCCTGGCACCCCCCGGGCCTGGCTGAGCGGTGCCGGGGGAGGGGGAAAGGGCTGCCCGAGGCGGGGCC
>NW_010147757.1:0-12505 GCF_000699245.1 Pterocles gutturalis | reverse complement strand
CAGTGCTGCAGTTTAAAGCAGATAATAAAGTAACAATCTGCTTCAACATAAGAGCAAGGGACTACACAGCTGATTTCTCACACTTCCTTCCCATGTGGCCTTTAGTGGGCAAAATGTACTTTAATTTTAGGTATGACATGTAACCTCAATACAGAATCTGAGCTCTGTGAAGTATTTCTGGCAAGTACTGCACCGTCTCAATTTCACACATGCACATGCTTTGTTGCACTGTTCACAAAACAGATACGGATCTTGCACAGGATAATCTATCTACCTGTTTATCTATCTTCATTAGCTATCAATAATTAAATTATGGATTATTGGTGTGTACATTTTAAATACTTACTGTCTTGCACTGTTTACAGATCAGACACTGACATGTGTGGTGGATGCTGCAGTAATGGGAAAAGTATAGCTTGTGTTGGGCTTTTCTCTTAAAACTTCTAGTCCCTTTTGCTTTGAGGCATGAAAAGAATTTAATGTAACAGTCATTTTGGACTTTGGACAAGGAATCAATTTCTAAAATTATGCATTAAACATGAGTCACAATGCTATCCCTTCTTAAATAGATCTCTCTTTCCTCAAGTCTGCACTAACTGCACATTAACTATATCTAAATATTAGTAACAAAAAGTTCAGCATAGAACTAATTCTGTGGGAAAAAAAAAAAAAGATAGGTCCACTTTTTAGTATCTGACATTTATGCAGAAAGCAAAATCCATCCAGCACTAGAATGAAATCCCAGAACATAAAAATAAATAAAATCTATTAAACCATCCAGTAATTCAGCAATCGATTGCATTGACTGTGGGCTGGGCATGACAAGGAAAAATGTGACATACTGAAACAGTAGAAATTGTAATTATTATTACCATGATAGATAAAAATCTGTTTCCAGGTCTTGTAGATAGTGGATCATATTTGAATTTTTTTTTTTTTGAGTGTAGATAATTGTACTATTTATATGGTAATATAATTTTTCTTGTAGTATTTTAATACAGATTTAATCCATGACAGTATGTAGGAAATTTTGACTATCAAAACATTGGTTAGGGAAAAAAAAAATCCTGCAATTTTTAGACACAGAAAAGATAAAACCAAGATTAAAATAAAGATTTTTGTTTGTTTGTTTGTTTGTTTTTTGTTTAGACTGGGACAATTGTTATTTTTTTGCCTTTGGATGGTTAACAATAGGAGTTCTGTATCTTTTGAATTATTATTACATGATTATAATAATTGGAAGCGTACATTTGTCATGGGGAACAAAAACCTTTAGAAAAAAAGAAAACAAAAGTAACTTTATGAGATGCAGACGAAAGTAGTTCTTTAAACTGCTGATGAAGGACTTGTTTTTCCTTTCTCCTGACAGTTTAAGAAAAAAAAAAATTTGGTGTAGTATAGAACAATTAAAGTGTAATTATCAGCTGGATCACATCTCAGGAAGTGTAAAAATGTGTTTCCTAATTTTTGGTTGGATCTCATTTTTCTACCACTGAAGCCAAAATGAGTATTCCCATTTTCTTCAGTGAAAACTAGATCAAGCCAGGAATTTTAGGTTTATTAAACACTTTTAGAAAAAAGCGTTGAGGATGAGGCATCAGGTACCATCTGTGCTATTCAGCACAGAGAAGTAGTATCATTTGAATATTCAGGGACCAGAACCCTTTTAATATGTGTAGTTAGTATAAACAGTATTTGAGACATGAAATCAAGTACTTCAGAGATGGGAAATGGCAAAACAAAAGCTGCAACTTTAAGGTTCCCCATTTTCCTACCTGCTTTGTGTATCTACATAATGATGGTGTCCCTATTTACGTGATTACTTACAATTTCCCCCAAGATGACACCTGATGTGGTCAGTATTTAATTATATGACTAAGATATAAAAAACCATAATTTTAATTATACTTGAGAGATCTGAGGTTGTACCAGGAACTTTAAATTCGGAGATCCTCATCAACTTTCATTTTATATGAAAAGACGCATTTGTCTATCTCAAAATCCTAAGTCTGAAAGCAGATTACATATTAGTGACTGCCTTATTGTTAAAAAACCTTTTCTCGAATTCAAATGTAATTATGAACAGAAATGTTTCAAAGTTAAAAATATAATTACTTTCAGTAGAGTTTACAATTTTGTAAGCTGTCAATCAGGTGTTGCAGAATTTTCTTTGATGGATTGGAGAATTTTTTACAATATTTCCACTTAATACTGATACATAAATAGTTGCAGTATTTAAATATTTATAAAATATTCTTGTGATAATATTAACATTTTATTTTCCACAGAAACAGATAGATAGATGGGTGCATCTAAGATAAAAAGCCCAGGGTTTTTTTTTTAGTGTCATATAAAAGTTAAAAATGCAGTCCTTGAAGCAGAGAAATAAAATCACACCACACCCTATGCACACCCCAAAAAACCAGCTGTCATTTCAAAATGCACATTTTTCATTGAAACAAAAAGAAGAAAAATGAGCTGTATTTACAACAAATTCATTCAATTTCTTATTATTTTTCTCCTATGGAAATAGTTTCACAAAAAATGTCAATTAAAAAGGAATTATTTACTGTGACCAATGTTTCAGTTTTTCAGACAGCTATTTGAATTGTTTTTTGAAACTAAAACTGCAGTTTAGCATAGTCTCTAAGTTAATAACTTCTTCTTACTTGCAAATGGGTGTTGAATTGCAAGTATGGCAAGCTGCTGACCAGTGAATGGGAGCCCCACCTCTGTGACTAGAATCTTTTCCAACAGTTTTATTGGGGAACAAGTTCCCTCATTTTATTGTTAAAAATATTTCTAAATGGTCTTCTTGAAAAAATGTGCTTTTTTTTTTTAGCATTGTTTGTGGCTAACAGAATTGAGCTGAAAGCAGAAATGTGTTTTGATCCAAGCACACCTTGGAAAGGACCTTCCATTCATTTTCAAAATTTTTGATAGTTCATAGAAGAGATCTTTTAATAAGTATGAATATTCATAGTATAACATTAATAAAAAAGCTCACTTAATAAAACTCAAGCTATTGACTATGTTACCTAAAGCAGTAGTGCGAGGTTCCTGTACCGGTCATATGGTAGAAACACTCATATTGAGATGATTCTTTGTTGTAGGAGAAGGTTTATTTGTTGGTCAGTGCACTAAAAACAACAAATGTTTGTTACTTTTATTGACTACCTTACGACAGTAGCATGGAAATATCCAAACAGGATTGTGAATCAATTAAAAACAGCAACAGCCTTGCCATGGAACTCTGTTGTAGCATAGTTAAGTAGCATAAAGATTTGTTCTATTTTGTAGCTTGATTTAATAATCCATCTCTGCTCTTATTTAGGATCCTTTGGGGTTTTTTTTCTTTTTGTAATCCATTTTCCCTCAGTACAGCTCTCAAAAAGAGAAAATTGGAGTCTGCCAAACTTCAGATGAGAAGTTCATTGGATTATTCTTATTTGGAATACCTTCCCACAATAAAAGGTAATTCTTAGAAGATAGCAGATCAATTCTTGAACTTCACCAAGATAATTTAGAACATTATCTCTCCCTACATCTATAATAAATTCTTTTTCCTTCCCCCCTCTCTCTAAGGCTCCAATATACTTTACAGTTACATTGAACTTATGCCTGCAAGGTCTACTTAAAAAGAACATCACTGTGCAAACCTGTCCTCCTATGTCAGTAGGGAAATATGTGCATGTGAAGAGGTTTATGGAGAAATTTGTTCTGCAGATTCTTAACTGGTCCAACAAAATACAAGTTCTAGACTGTTACTGCGGCATTTACTATAATGGGGCTTTTCATTATGAAATTGGTTTGATATACAGTAACCTTTAACAGTGTGGAATTTTTAGAACAAATAGATAAGAAAGGAATAATAATGATATATTGTAGCATGGATTTATTGAATGATCACAACTGCATTATACAAGAGAAAACTGTCCCATCTTATTTAGTTTACTTGGAAGGTTAAGAAAGCTAAAGTCACTTGGAAAGATATTTTCAAATTGCAATTAAAAATAGCCTACTACTCATAAAATTAAGATTTCAACATTTATTACAGAAATAGAGCCAGTTCTGGTGAACTAGAAGAACGCAGTATCTTGGAATCCATAGAGCAGGCAGCCAGAGCTGGAAGGTCAACAGTAAAAAATTCTGTACAAAGATTACAATGAAGCAAAGGTGGAAAGTCATTGACTGTTGATTGACCTTCATCCTGTTCTTCAGAATCAGCCAGTGGAATAACTCATTTTATTAACTGCTGGAATTCATGTGGTAATTAAAATAGCCCCTCTGCTCAATTTCTGAGAACACATGATGTCTGAGAAGACATCTTGACAAAAGTGTATCAGGATGTCTAAGACATGGTATTATCATTAGTGAGAACTTGTGGCACTGAGAAGCAAGGTCCAGCAAAACCCAGGCCAAATTTATTCACAGTTTATCTCCCAATCAGCATCTGTGATTTCAGTAACATTATTCAAGAACATAACGACTTTGTTGACTCATATGACCCTCTGTGACTGCAAGTACCCAGAGATCCCTGATACCAGGCACAACTATAATAGGTGGATTCTTTCTTTGTGACTTTTAACCCCATAGAGACTGATTATTTTTTCCGAGTTTCTGAACTGAACTACTTACTTCATAATGTTCTAAGTTATCTGGGTAAAGTTCAAGAACTGACCTGTTAGCCTCTAAGAATTGCCTTTTATTGTGAGAAGGTATTCCAGATAAGAATAATCCAATTCATTTTTCTTCTGAAGTTTGGCAGACTCCATTTCTTACAGGACATTCTACAAATTTTGTAGTATCCTATCTAATAAGAAGGCAAAGGCAATTTTGTCTACAGCTAGGAGAGAATAAGCTTCCAACAGCGATACAAATATTTTGGGAGTGGCTGTAGAATCTGAATCTTTTTGAGTAATCTTCACAGAATTGGTAAATAACTGTAATCTGGGGAGACCATTCTGTCAATATTGAAAACCATTGCATTTCATATTGTATGAGTTAAAATGATTTATTTTGGATGTATCTTTAGAGACCTTTTGTTAATATTAACATGTACACAGATTCATCAAACATTTTGGATTAAGAAAATAAAAGGTTTAAAATAACTGAAGAGTTTCTGTTTTATACAAACTTTCTCTCTTTCCTTCTGTTTGCCCAAGTACAAGAATAATATGAATTACGCTTTCCTTTTCCTAAACTAACAGAAACCAAGGAACCATCACATCCCTGTTCAGGCTTCAGAGTAGCACTTTGGCTACAGTTTGTAAACTAACTTTAACATTTATATAACAATTTTGTAACTTGTACATTTAATACCTAAACCATGATTGTATACAACCATTACCTATTTGCTTCATTGTAAAAGCAAATGGAAAATTTTAAAGTTTTTCTTGCAATGAACTACATCATCTTATTTGGTTAGCAATCTGTCCACTGCTCAGCTCAGACAGAGCATAGAACTGTAATAACTTAAAACTACATTCTACAGCTTATTCACAGTGGGTTGTTTTGATATGCCTCATTAAGATTTAATTTATGTGCATGGCATATGGAAGTACGTATAGGTATATAGGCTTGCCTTCCTCAGTTCATGGCTGGAAAAAAAAGATAACAAAAAGATGGTTGGAAGTAGGAAAAAAGCAATATTCGTGTGTGCTGGATTTTTATTCTTATCTAGCTTTGCACCCAAAATTCAGTAATATAGTAATATCGAATGCTTTATGCAAGCTTACTGAAATGTTCCCTTCCTCTCTTTATTGTTTATAGGTATGTGCATATGTATACAGGAAAAAGAATATAATCACAGAAAAACATGAACACATTTCCCAAACTTTCCGCTTTCTTTTAACAACCCAGGGAAGTATTCATTTATTATAATGGTTACTTTTTCTGCATTTCTTTTGTTTAAGTATCTTTTGCTGCACTTCATTTTTCCTTTAGTTGCATACTTCGGCCTTCTACGCTCTGTTTCCACTGCCTCTTCATTCAATTAGTAAATGTCTTGCCTGCTCTGTAAAAGCAGAACAACAAAAAGAGAAAGGACAATCTTCTTTCTGTCATAGCTTAGAAGGAATATAACAGTTTCACTCTCCTCTACTTTTTCACAGCTCAGTATGAAGATAACTCTGGTCCTGATTTACTAGAGTGTGTAGGCTCTTATGCCTAATCAGCAGAAAACTTGGAAATTAACTCAAAGAGAGAGGACTATGTGTTTCGTATCTGGTTGTGTGTAGGCAGCAGGAAGGTAAACAGTACCTGTTTGTATAGCACTTCTCATGTTTGCATAATAGTAATACAAATAATGACAGTAACAGCAAAACGTGTTGGTTTATGAAATAAAATTAAATATTCTAAAAATACAGTATGACAAGACATAACCTACCATCTGCAGGATTTTTCAGTCTTATGCTTATGTCTAAACAATAGATAGCTGTGTTGAATTGACATCCATGGCTTGAAAACAGCTTTATTGTAGAGTATGACTTTCAGAGATATGATGACAATCAATTAATTTCATCCTACTTGATCAATACCAAGTATTGTGCTCTGGAATAAATAATTCATGCAAATAGTACCATCAGAAGGAACTAATGCTATCATCTTTTTAAATGCAGAAACGATTTCTTTTACAAGTTGCTTAAAAGTGTGTATTTGCACACAAAGGTTTACACATCATAAGGCACAGTGAGAAAAATCTTTCTGGATAAGGAGAGCTACTACCAAAATGAATGAAGTTCAGTCTTGACATTTCTGACAGTCAGCGTAGGATTCAATTCTTTCATGATGTTTTTATCCCATCATGACCTGCCATCATTGTTCTTCTAAGACTGACAACAAAAATGATCCCCTTTGAGAAAATGGCTTGAGTATGTGAAGTCCCTATTTAGATATCCCATGCATCTCTGAGGCATTTGAAATATTTGATTTCTTGTCACAGAATTTTAAAAGTAACAATTCCCCACTGCAGTATGTTGTCTCTGCCAACAGCACCATGGCAAGGAAACATTAAGCTGTGTAATTTATATCATAAGGTTTAATGACGTATTTAGCGTGTAGAATCTATGGCGATGGCTGCAACAGAGAGGGAGACAGATATCAGTGTAATTTTACTGTTAATATACATGCTATGATACACTGCTGCTACAGAATTTCAGTAAAATTATTTGACAATAAGCAAGGTTAATGAATATCCTAGAATCCATGTAGCTAAAATTAATATTGTGTCAGGTACTTCCTAGGACTTAGATTATTTCTAGCCTTCTAAGAGACAATAGCTTTCTAAAACCCCTTTTGTTCTCAAGGTCATTCCAAACCTGTTTCACAGAATGTTAGAGATTGGAAGGGACCTCGAAAGATCGTCTAGTCCAATCCCCCTGCCGGAGCAGGAACACCTAGATCAGATCACACAGAAGATTTTTATCATCAAAATTATTTAATATGAGCTAAAACTCATTTAATGAACTCTAAGCAAAGGGTCAGATGAAGAAATTTCATAATTGTCTCTTCCCAACAAAACATGCTGCTTGATTTGATTTGACACTTTTCTGGAGGCCTTTTGTTGCTTCACAGAAATTTGTGAATGTTTCAATTTGTTAAAACTGGAGAAGGCCAGTTCACAATTTTAAGAAGGAGTAATGACATTTTTAGTTGCCTCTCAGTGGTTCTCCCACAATTCCTGTGGTTTTCACCATCCATTGTGACACTTTTTATTGCTAAATTACATTAAATTTAATTTTCTGTTAAATTTAAATTCTATAGGTACTTTTCTCACTCCTTTACCATACTGATGGCCAGCATGTTTGTGATTCTTCAGCTGTTTCTGAGAGTGCTTCAAGCCAATACAGATGTAAATCTATATCTCTTTCCTCCTAAATATTTTGTATTCTGTTTTGCAACAGGACAATTTGAATTGAGTTTATTGTAAGTTGATCAGACAAATCATGTTAAAGGTAACTCTTTTTAACCTTATAAGCAAGAAAATCAAATCTCTAGAGTCATTAAGGGATGATTCAGAAATGCTGAATGCACTAACACTTTGCTAAGGTCTTCTTCCATGTATCTTCTCTGGGTTCTGACACACCTCACCTGTGTCAAATATGGTGCAGACCACTTTTTTGTTTAGCATGCAGTAATGTAATAATAAATTTAAAACTCTGTTTACTTATGATGATGCTTTGAATTTGAAATAATTGCATGCCTGAAGCTCTCTGCTCATGTTGTTGTTTGTGACAACTGAACTAAAAATTATTTGAACTGATCAATCTTCTTTTTGTTCTGAAGTATTTGTCTGAGGCCGTGGCCCCTAATGGGATATTAAATTAAGAGTTCATTGATCTTGTTTGCTGTAAAAAATTCTTTGCACCTGTTCTCATATCTGTTCCATGGGAAAAAGGAACTTTAATGCCTCTGAGCACCCTCAAGGTGCAGATACCAGAGTGGTCTGTAAAGTGGACCAGATGAATTAATACATTTCAGTCTTGACAGATATTGAGTTTGTACAAACGTCCTATTGTCAGCATATGTCCATGCTGACCATTCTATTAATCCATTTCCAGGAACTATTCTTTGATTCAAAACTAAAATCTATTTTCAGCACATTGCCGTACTTATTGGAGCTCTCTTACTAGAGAACAAACATATTGATGCACCAGCATCTGCATTTCCAAATAGAAAATAAAGATTGTTGTGTCTTCTACAATTGTGACAGGAAATCCCATTGAGATATGACTGCAAAAAATATATTTTTTTTACATGCAAACTCTGCTAATATATTGAGGTCTCCTTTATGCAATATTAGTTTTATAGAATATATATAATTAGAAAATGTCATGCTATAACTAGAATATAACAAATCCTGAGAGGTAGTCTGAGAATACACATTGACCTCAGGTTAGCATGTAACAGTTTATGACAAACCTCCTTAATGACCTGGAAGGGCAGACCATTCCCAGCTGGCCTATTCTCTACGCTAAAAACTGCTATAATGCAATTTAGCATATATGTTTTTCCTAGGTATTCACTTATCCGTCCTTATCCTGTATCACTGATATAATAAAAAATTAACTTCACAAGACATTAGCTATACTTTTACATATTGCACATTTCAGTTAAGTGTGCTTTTTGTGACCTTCACTGGGAAAGGGCAAAATGGGTTATTTTACTTTAGATTACTTGATACTTTTTGTCTGGTCCTGACTCTAGTTTAAGAGTAAAACATTATTTACAATGTCACTAATGTAATATTTTAAATTGTTTCCTGTCTAGAGATTAGACATCCTTTATTGTAGCATTCTAGGGATTTATTCCCATCTGACACAGGGAACATTGTATTTTGATGATCAGTGTATACCTCTGTTGTATGAGGAACTCACTTGTAACACCAGTAATTTTAACCATCTGAAAAGTGTAATAACCTCTAGAAATGTGTTGTCAATAAGGTCTTACGGCTATTAGGAAACAGGATTTTTTTAATCTCTTGATTCATGCATTATGGACACATACGGATGGACTAGCTATATTACCTATGCGAAGTGTGTCACATCAGTAAGACCGCTAAGAAACAGTTATATATAGAAGCATAAAACCATCTCATAATTTAAGGAATTGCACCACTATATGTTTTTCCTAAAATATGTATTTTGAGTGAACATGGCTTGTTATTTCTTCTTCTGCTGTCTTTTATATTCCTAAGATTTTATACTGAAGTATTTTACTTGTATATGTTGACGCTTTTAATTGCACTTCTCCCTGTTTTCCACATTTTTAACAATCAGTTACACCTATTATAGCTAGAAGAGGAATGCATTCTCTCTTTCACCTACCTCTCAGTGTATTTGCAATGTATTTTGTTGCTGTCTGGCTGGTTTAGGTGGAGAAATTTGTAAATAAATGTTTGTCCTTAGTATATTAAACACATAAACAGCAATGTTTGTGATATTTGAGTGTGATTAGCTCTTGAAAAATTCATCAAATGTCCTGAGATCTGCACTGCTTTTTAAAAATTCATAAAAAGTGTTGAAGAGTGAAAATGGTTTGACAAGTAGGCAGGCCACAAAGAAACTGACACATCAAGGGAAGAAGATCAAACAGGAATACGGCAGGCATATTCATACTGTAGGCTGTAGAGCCTGGCTGCACTCCAAGGAGGTTGAAAGAACAAGTAGACATGAAATATAGAGAAAGAATAGAGACAGGAATCTCAAGGTGGGGAAATGAAAGACCATTTGACATTCAAAAATGATTTTTTAAACATCTTTGACATGCAGTCAATAAATTCACCTCTGCTTTGCTTATTTAACTAGATGCAAAAATTTTCTTACAATGGAAATGTACACTATGTGAAATTTGCAGGAAAATATCTCCTATTTAAGAAGGAAATATTCAAGGGATTTGGAAAGGGTCTCAAAATAATCACTGGGGCTTTGATGAGCAGTTGTGAGTTGAATAGGCACTATGATGAAGCTATTCCCAATACTTGACAGCTGCGATCTGACCTTAAACCTCTAATGATTTAGGTCTACTATGCTAGACATGACTTGTATCATTTAAATACTGGTTATTAAATGATCCCATTATTTTTATCATAAGTATTTTATTAAATGTGCTGTCATATTTATGCAGGTAAAATATATTAGTTACACATGAGTGTTCCTAAATTTGAAATGAATGGGCAATTAGAAAGAAAACGTTTCATTATTAACATTTAATTTACTTCTTTTGTATTAAGCAAGCATTTAGCAATGTGTCATACAAGAGATATCTATGTAAGTGTAACTGTAAAATACATTTAACAACGTATAATGGTGCTCTGATCAATGCCTATACCTGCTAAGTTACAAGGATACTCATCCATTTGTTACATGTACCCATATATGGCATGTGTGTAGGACAGAAAATAGTTCTTTTACCTTTCACTCTTGTCTCCTACAGATCTGTTATGCCATTGATGCCATTCATCAAGGAATTTCAAAGGACAATTGGTAAAAGAAAACATAAGACATTCATCTTGAGAGGCCTGATTCTGTTTTATTAGATTCTCCGTAGGTTTTCCCAAGCTTTGAAGCAGAGGTAGCTGTAAGGGATCAAGCAGTAAAAGCCTTTTAAAACGTCAACCTCCTCTCCAGCTGGCTTTCAAATCACTTCTTTTTTCACCTGGCCCAGCAGTGGTGCTGTATAAGGTGAGTGTAGAATGCACTACAGTATTAAAAACGCGCTAATAATTATCTTCCCCTTTCTTATCCCAGGGACATTTTACTTGGGCAGGCCAGCAGACAAAGAATCAGTGAGATTACAATTGCCAGAATACCGGGTTCATTTTGGGTTGAAGGATTTTATGCATCTGGAAGAATATTCAAAATCTTTTTATTCTTGAATGTGAATATCCCCTATGTCCTTGGAGATTCTCATGCTCTAGTGACTGTGTTTCTCTGTGCTGGGCAATTCTCAGTGCTTACGCTAGGATGGTAATTAATAATTTTCTCCATTTGATAACTCTGAGAATCCTGTTATGAAATGTTTTTGAAGTTCATTTCTAGAGAAGATCTAAATGAGTCAGAAAATGTGTAAGATCCTCACAAATTTGGAATGCGATGTGGTAATTTTGTCTTTTTTCCCTTGCAAATCTCTGAGCTATTGCTGCAAAAAACACTCCAGACTACAGTCCCCGAAGCTACTTATTGAAGAAGTACTTTGTGGTCTTGACAATAACAAAACAATGTCATCTCTCCAAATATTTCAAGTAATCTGTTTTAGTGCATTGTTTCTGAGTAAAAGCAAGTGGAAGACAGAATCCCTCCATTTTGCTCTTTGTTTGGTTGGTTTTGTTCCTGCCACACCCGGGCACAATTAACCGCCTGCTTAATTGCCGGCCGCTGGGGGTGGGGAAACGCTGGACTCCTCGTTACAAAGGGGGATCGCCCGAGCAGGGGACGGGTGTGGTTGAGGGGTGATGCTGCTTCTTAGGACGTGTGCCTACACGCAGGTGATTTTTTTTGTTGTCCTATAGAGCGTTACTCAATTTTAGTCCTAGAGGAGGATCATTCTCTACAACTGTCAGGAAGCTAGTGTAACCACAGATCTCTTCACTTGAGTTGTTGGCTTCAACTTTCTCTTTTCTGACTTCAACTTTCTCCTCACGAGTCTGCGAGACCCCTCAGGCGCAGCTGTGCTGTGATAAAGCTGTGCCCTGGCAAGCTTGCGGATCAAGCTCCTCAGGTCTCGTTTTCTGCAGAGAACGAGCTCCAGCCTTCCAATAATTTTTCAAATTTCTCTGAAGTCTTTTGCTTAGTGTTTGTTTTGGTTTTTTTGTTTGTTTGTTTTTTTTTTGTTTTTTTTTTTTTTTTTTTTTTTTTTTTTTTTTTTGGTAAATACGGGAGCAGTTTTCCTGTTGGCTCTCTGCAGAGAGGCCGTGATCTCCTGGCTGCTGTTAGATGTCTCTAGTTGTGCAGCTCTCCCCACGCCACTGGGGCGCTGCAGGACCCCCCGGAGGCGCGGGGCTGGG
>NW_010147756.1:20576-27658 GCF_000699245.1 Pterocles gutturalis | reverse complement strand
AAGTCGTTGATGAATATATTGAATAGTTGGTGTTCAGAAAGTGATTGTTAGGAGGAAAATCTTAAATTCCCTTTAGGTAGAGGAAACTTCTGTAATGAGGAGATACTCCATTGCTATGGTGTATATAACACAGTCCAATAGACCGAGCTGCGGTTTTAAGACTGGATATCAAGATACACGAATGCCTGAAGGTTGTTCTAATCTCATCCTACTAAGAGGTAGGGCTTAGTATGGAAAACCATGGGAAGGGAGAGGTTAAGAAAAACTGTATCAGGATTAAACGTTAGAATCATTTTTCTCTCAGTGAGTTTTCATGGCCATTTACAGCAAATTGCTCTCACTACAAAACCACACCTTGTTTCTAGGAACACAGCAGTGGAAGAGGCCTCCTGGGTTCTCAAGATCCTGTGATTGCAAGGATCACATTGTATTCTCTGCTTCCTAAATCAGAGATTTTGTTGCTGCTGTTCTCACTATACCCACTCAAAGCCTGTTCCATTATAGGCTTCCCTTACAACTTGGAATTGTCTTCTAACTTCCAGGGGAAATGTATTCATAGCTGCCTTTCACCCGTTTGTTCTGAAACTTGACTTTGTCTAATTACTTCCAAAGGCCTGCTCTGTATCAGTGTATTTATTTTCTTTCACCAAAAATACTGCTTAAAAAGATATTTTACCCATGAAAAATTGTGAAGCAGGAGGACACTATAAACTAGTTGAGATCCTCTGCTGGTATGAAGTGGCCTGACATTAATGCTACTGTGTATTGCCCAGGAATTCAGAAGACACATTTCATGTGTTTGTTTTCAGGTTAGACATGAAAACAAATGTTTGTGCTAAAAGGCGATGAATATATCCATAGCAAACACACACAGAACTTCACGTTTGGGTAATATTTCTGCCATTTTTTCCTCACAAGGCCTTAAAATAACACTGAAAAAAAAAGTTTTCCTATTCTGATTTCCTCTAATATTTTGTTAAAACCACTTTTTCACTCTTGATCATATTATGTCCCTGCATCTTAATGTAGCATGTCTGTTACTGTTTATTTTTGCGTCAATCAAATACATGTTTCTAAATTTTGAAGATATTGTGGAATATATTTGTTTACCCAAAGTGTACTTGAGGTTCCAGAATATCTTTATGCATCAGGTAACAAAGCATTATAATGCAATGTTTTATTTTCTTGGAGATAAATGATAAGGATCAAAATTTGCCACCGCTCCAAATACCATGAAATTTTTACAATAATTTGTTCAAGTTACAGCTAAAAGGCCTAAAAAAATTTTTTTTTATATCTTAGAACCTATCACTCAAAGGTTTTGAATCTACTGATTCTTTACGTGTGCTAGTCATTTTGGAAAGGCTCAAGTACTTATTTTCCAGTATGTTGATAAATACAAGGAAAACAAAAGCTTTGACAAAGATAACAGCAAGAACATTTAAAACCAATGACATGAAGCTATAAGGACAAGTGGAAATAATTCAATATCTAATGGTGATAGAGCACATTTTTCTTGTGGTTTAATCCCCATCAAGTTTTATTTAAAATTTCAAAGAATAAAAATCTTCCATATTTTATGCCATTTTAAAATGACAGACTTCACGTAGGCTCTGAGGCAAACTCTAAATAGCACAGGCTGATTCAAAACTGGATTCAAGTCCTGCAAGAAAGCTGGCTTTCATATCGCAAAATATGAAACCGAATTTTGTAGCTTGACATGTAATGCATCTTCATACAGTAAATATCCTGCTTTATTTTTGCCCAATATGAGGAAGACATTTTGCAGCAGTGGGATAAATATGTCTGATTGTGATATGAGCCCTTCTGCTTATGAAGTCTGCAAACCAGAATCAAATGCTCCTTTATGAAAACAACCTATGCTTTAAGAAAGGAAAAAAAAAAAAAAAAATCAACAGGGCTTTATGAGAAATTCCTGTAATTCTGAGATACTTTCTATAGGTTTTTAAATGATCCTGTACTAAAGACATAATTATACATTAAATTATAGCAGATGACACCAGAAACCTGTAGAAGTATCATTTGCTGATATATTCTGTTGGGCTTATTCATCAAGGTAGTGCAAATTGGCATAAATTACACTTTCTTTTGGTTCTTTGGCATGTTGATTGCATTGCACTACATTTTCTTAGGGCTCTACTCTTAACCCTCTAAACTGATGACTAAAAAGTCATCTTGCTTAAACTTAATTCAGGGACACTGAAATCTTTGAATGTCAGAGCTAGAAATCTCAATGGCTGGTACTAATCTTATACACAAGTGCACTCAGTTCGTTTTCCTTCTGAACTCGATAGTCATCCTCAAAAGGGTAGGTTGCCAAGAAGAAAGACTGGGGATAGACTTAAGGGGGAAGAATGAAAATCTGTGGAATTAGATCCAAGCAGATCCTTTCAGTGCAAGTAACAAAAGATGCAGGAAAGTCAGCGTTTGGATCAGCTTCTTCTGACGGTGCGGGGCTGAGATGAAGGTAAGAACCATGTGCAGTGTCACCGCCACGTAGTGGTTCTTCTCACAGCCACAGAGCAGCCTGTCTTGTTAGGATAAAACTCAGGCAGCCATGCTATCCAGCTACAGGATCAAATCTAGGCTGAGGTTTTGACAATGCTCTGTTATGCTTTATTCATCCAACAGCCCCATGCCAGTAGCCTTCTGTGTTCACAGACAAGTAACTAAATTTCCCTGTCCAAAGCCCATCAGCGGCAGAGGAAAAGAGCCATGCCCCTGAGCTGCAGAAACCTGCAAGAGGTAACCATGGCTTGCTTTGCTCTTAGAGCCTTGCAAAGAAGTCAGAGACACCTCTCAGATACCAGATCTTCCAGGGGGAGGGCAGCCAGGGAAACACTGTAGCTGGTATTCACAGAAAGCAAAACTGTGTTCAGGACACTAAATCCATACCATTGTCACCTCCAGTCAGCCTGGAAAATGTTACTCAGAGTCATGCAGAGGACAATTAAGCTGTAACGTACCGGTTGCCCAGCAGAGGGTAGCATTTGTATATGGAAAAATGATTGCACCCTAACGAGAGCTTTTGCTGCATCTGTTATGAAACGTGGGATCTCAGCCTTTTCCCTTCTTATTAGTTCAGAGTTAAATGAACTAATTACCCAATCCTGGACACCTAATAAAATATGGAAAAGTATTATATTATAAATATAGGTAATAAATATAAATCAAGAACTAAGATTTTGTATTTAAATTACAATTATCAGCAATTAAATAATTGAGATTCCAGAAGCAAAGTTGACTTGAACTCTCTCCATATCTTGCATTCTGCATATTTACAACACAGAGAGAATTATAACATTGATTACTGTGATTAAATATAGACATTTTAGGAATGGCTAAATCAATCAATCCCAATCAAGGAGTAGGACCTCAGCTCAGAAGGTGTTGAACACAGGTGTATGTGTATAAAATCAGTGAGACAGGGAGTGTTCCAGCAGACACACACCTGAGCAGCTTTATTAAGTACTTCTAGGCCTTGGCTTTTAAAAAGGGGAGTGGGGAAAAAAATCTATCCATGTAAATGCAGCTAAATTAGCATGATTCTTTGAGCTTACTTTTTTCAATTTTTTTTTTTTTTTTTTAATCTTAGGAGTTTCATTCTTTCAGTAATCTAATTGTATTAATATAGGGTACCTGCAAGAAATTTGCCCATGTTGAGAGGCTGAGCCACGCTGGAGCTACTCTGCTTATCTGTGATATTCTTTCCTTCCAGCTTCTATCTGTCCTTTTGTCTGAATTTACATCTTTACAACATGATACTGCTTCACTTTACAAACAGGGCAGGGCCATTCACTGTAAAGAAGACAGCGAGGTTGCTTGGATGTTCCAGTCACAATACAGAGATGATTAATCTACAAGGCTGCTACTCTCTCCAGGAAGATGACAACTGTGATTAGGAGATCAAGAAAGAGCTTGGGAAGGGATGCTACGTAAACAGAAGTTAGAGGGACTGCTGGGAGCAACAGCCATATTTTAAGACACTGAATTAACCTCTGGACTTCTAGAGTGCATAACTGTGTGAGACACACCTGCTTTTCATAGATGTAATGGGTAGAAGCTGACTGAGCAGAGAACAAATTTGTGAATTTTATGTATGGTTTTGTGACACTGACTATCAGATCTACTGATCTTGTGGTTTTTGCCATACCGCAAAATTATGATAAAACATGCAACCTGTGGAAACTAAAATATAACATAAAATATATTTCTGCTCTGTGTCTTTTTGATTAAAAAATACATTGACATGAAAAACCCTCAAAAATTCAATTGCCTGTGTAGGCAAACCTTCAGTGCCTAGAAAGATAAAGGTCTACACACCTCTAGTTTATTTACAAAACTTTGAGAAAAAAAATAATTCTGTTGAATAACTAGGGTTTAATAATGAACGGGTGACACTTTGTTCCTAATCCTGTAACACTAAATGTATTCACATGATAAAAATACTGTTAATTTCAATGTGAACAGTCTTTTACAAGGGTTTGCAAAGCCACAGGCTGAGGATGTGTAGAAAGGTGAAATTAGAAGTTAATTGAAAAGAAAACAGATGTTAAAGAAAGTTAAGCAACAAAAACATGCAGAAAGAAAAAGAGAGAGTAAAGAAAAGTACTAAAAAGGGGAGCAAAAAAAGGATAGCACGAAAAAATAAGACACATTTTGACTTTATCTATTGTGAAATTTAGACATTCCTCAGAAATACACATATTGGTGTAATTCAAAAAACCACATCCATTTCATTGCAATTTTCTGTTGACAATTATTATGTTTTAAGTGTTTAGTATTTCTAATCTAATAATCTAAGTAATTTTAAATCCCTCAGGAATGATAAAGTAAAACACTGCCTATTTGCTTCTTTCATATTCCAATGTTTCCTCATTTTACTTCTTACTTTTCCTTGCACAAGAACTCCAGTTAAAAAAAAACAAAACAGAAAAATGGACATGCGTAAATGTCAGCTTTTTCAAACCTGCAGGTGCCTCTGCCTGCCAAATGCTCATCTGATTTAGTCCAATTAAAAAAAAATTGAAATTTTGCCCTGCCTACAGCAAAATACCTGTATGATCCAATGTGACCTTCTGTTTTCCTCCTGCTGCAGTTCAAAGTTTCTTATACACTGCCCAGCTGCCCTAATGACTCCATCCCAGACTGACACCTGGCTTTCATCAAAACTACTTTCAGCCTGGTCTTTATCCTTCTTTTAAATGTTCTGGGGGTCCCCACCCCAGAGCCCTCTCAACTGCATTCCAGTGCACAGGGTACAAATGCCGTCTCTTGCTTTGTGCTCCTCCTGTTTCCAAACCACTTCACCTGTTCTGTCACCTCCTTTGTCTTACCAACTTGGAGTATAAGCTCTCAGAGGCTTAGTGTGTTTTCTTTCTTACTAAACTGTGCAGCATTGAGGGAAGTGATATCTGGATCCTTGTTTAAGTTCCTGGATATTGTTATGATAGTACAAATTGGGACAATGTAGAAAGTTCTTCTTTCAGAGTCTACAATTACCTAAGGATGTGTTCATCCTTAAAAGTGATAACGTTCATTCATGTAAGTGCTGGAGTCATATAAATTAGGTTAATCCACTTCAGTAAAGTTAATCTTAAGTATTTGTAGGATGGCAGCTACACTTCCACTGAGAACCCTACCTTCAACAATTATCACAAACACCTATATGTTGCTACAGGGGAAAACTAGTGTCAATATATAATCTGTTATAGATAATAGAGATGAGAATGTTCCCAGTCCACAATTCTGAAGCATCCAAGGAAAAAATACCTGAAAGAAAATTATTCAATTACCCTGCACCACTTAAAAATAATACAAAGCTCAACAATCCCAACAGTTCAAAGGAAAAAACAATATTGGAAACTGGTATTCTGGGTGAGACTGGCCACACATCCCAACTGCAGAAAACTCCACACATCTTTGACAAGGTTGCCATGTAGAAGGCTTATGCAATTTTTTGCTAGGTAGAGGATGATTTAAACCTTGAAGCACAAACCCTTTTAAGAGGCAGAAATAATAAAGTGAAAAACAAAATTAAGAAACTCCAGTATACATGCAGAAAAATCTACTCCGGCTGAAAAGGAGAGAAAAAGAAATGAACTCTTCTGATAAACTAATTTGTTGTTCTTTGCAGAATGCTTTGCAAGAAATGCAGGATCTCATACTGTCCGCAGAGGCTCCATACCCAGTGAAGGACATTGCTTTATTGATATCTTGTTTTTACTTTCACCTCAGTAATGGCAGAGATTGTATCAGAAAGTTTTAAAAGCAAAATAGAGGTTAGATCCATTTTCGATACTCTAAATTAAAAGAATAAATGAATCACCCAACTGTAGTTAATGGGCAATTAACATAATTCTGGTCCGGTGTAGCTGAAAGATAATGAAAAAGCTGATTGCAAATGAACCAGCAGTAATGTGGGAGGTCATAATAGTCCCATAACTCTGAATGAGAAACCAATTTCTCCTCTAACACTAGATGCTTTGATTGGTGAAGGGCTTTATCATACTATGAAATTTGCCCGTGATAGTATGAGACATAAAAACGAAAAAAAAAAAAGTTCTGCTATGTAAAGGGTGGATGGCTTACAGAATAGGTACCCTGAGCAACTGCATGAGCCTGTACTAACCGTCATAAACTAGAGGGTAATTAGGAGTGCAGTGGTGAATAGAGAGGAGAGAAGCATGTATCTGAGTAATGAGTTCACAATGGTACTGCGGCAGGGCAACAATCCACCAGAGGAGATGCAGCAGGGTGTCAGACTCTATTCCAGCCTGGAGACTAGATGTGCTGATGCCCTCTAACTTGGCCCACCTCCTGGAGACGGTGTAATCTCTTCTTTGTGCTCAATTTGTTCTTAGTTAAGGAAGGGGTAATGGGGTGGGATGAATTCCACCCACAATGCTTTTCTCTTCTCTCCACTTACCATCTATGTCCTGATCCTATTAAAACTTAAGATCTTGTTCAGCAAACTGTCATCAGATAAAGTAAATTACATTTAATGCTAGTGGTAATGCTCTCAAAATCAAGAGAACAATTGTGTCTAGGGCAAGGACCGC